>NC_080378.1:37214920-37353018 GCF_014773155.1 Arachis stenosperma
CAGAACAAGATATTGACTCAACAAGTCAATTTGATTCTCAAAGTCTGTCTGGAATGCAAAATGCACCAAGCAGTACTAGGATGCTCATCTGAAGAAGAAGCTTATGATCCTGAGAAACCCTTCAATGGAAGAGGTGAATTACATGGGAGAACCCTATGGAAACACCTATAATTCTTCATGGAGAAATCATCCAAATCTCTCATGGAAGGATCAACAGAGACCTCAACAAGGTTTCAACAACAATAATGGTAGAAGAAACAGGTTTAGCAATGGCAGCCTTTTCCATCATCTTCTCAGCAACAGACAGAGATTCTAAGTAGAACCACTCTGACTTAGCAACCATGGTCTCTGATATAATCAAAACCACTCAAAGTTTCATGACTGAAACAGGTCCTCCATTAGGAATTTGGAGGCAAGTGGGACAGCTGAGCAAGAAGAAAGTTATGAACTCCCTCCTAGTACTTCCAAGCAATACAGAAGAAATCCAAAAGGAGAGTGCAAGGCCATCAACATGGCCGAATTTGGAGAGGAAGGAGAGGCAGTGAACGCCACTGAGGAAGACCTCAATGGACGTCCACTGGCCTCCACTGAGTTCCCCAATGAGGAACCATGGGAATCTGAGGCTCAAAATGAGACCATAGAGATTCCATTGGATTGCTTCTGCCTTTCATGAGCTCTGATGAGTATTCTCCTCTGAAAGGATGAGTATGTCACTGAAGAGCAAGTTGCTAATACCTTGGAGCAATCATGAAGCTAAATGACAAGTTATTTGGAAATGAGCTTGGGAGGATGAACCCTTTTGCCCACCAAAGAATTGGATGACTTGTCTAGGCAGAAATTACCTCAAAAGAGGCAGGACCCTGGGAAGTTTCTCCATACCTTGTACCATAGGCACCATGACTTCAAGAAGGCTCTGTGTGACTTAGGGTCAAGTGTAAACTCATGCCTCTCTCTGTAATGGAGAAGCTAGGGATCTTTGAGGTGCAAGCTGCAAGAATCTCACTAGAGATGGCAGACAATTCAAGGAAAAACAAGCTTATGGACTTGTAGAGGATGTTTTGGTGAAGATTGAAGACCATTACATCCCTGCTGATATCATAGTCCTAGAGACTGGGAAGTGCATGGATGAATCTATCATCCTTGGCAGACCCTTCCTAGCCACAGCAAAGGCTGTGATTGATGTTGATGGAGGTGAACTGATCATTCAAGTGAATGAAGAATCCTTTGTGTTTAAGGCTCAAGGATATCCCTCTATCACCATGGAGAGGAAACATGAAGAGCTTCTCTCAAATCAGAGTCAAACAGAGTCCCCACAGTCAAACTCTAAGTTTGGTGTTGGGAGGCCACAACCAAACTCTAAGTTTGGTGTTGAACCCCCACATTCAAACTCTAAGTTGGTTGGGAGGTTCCAACATTGCTCTGAGCATTTGTGAGGCTCCATGAGAGCCCTCTGTCAAGCTACTGACATTAAAGAAGCACTTGTTGGGAGGCAACCCAATGTCATATTTTATCTATTTTCCTTTGTTATTTTATGTTTTTTGTAGGTTGATGATCATGAGAAGTCACAAAATCAATTGAAAAAGCAAAAACAGAATGAAAAACAGGAAGAAAAATAGCACACGCTGGAGGAAGAACTTACTGACGTTTAAACGCCAGTAAGGCTAGCAAATGGGCGTTTAACGCCCAGTCTGGCACCATTCTGGGCGTTTAACGCCATAAAGGGGCACCAGACTGGCGTTAAACGCCAGGAAAGGGCAAGAACCTGGCGTTAAACGCCAGAAAGGGCACCAGCCCCGTTTAACACCAGAATTGGCTCAAAACGCATTTTTGCATGCCATTGGTGCAGGGATGACTTTTCCTTGACCTCAGGATCTGTGGACCCCACAGGATCCCCACCAACCCCACCACCCTCTTCTTCTCACCATTCACCAATCACCTCAATACCTCTTCCCCAGAAACCCTTACCTATCAAATCCACTATTCTTCACCACTCCATCCATCCTTCCTAAAACCCACCTACCTCACCATTCAAATTCAAACCACTTTCCCTCCCAAACCCACCCATAATGGCGAACCCTAACCCTTCCTTCACCCCTATATAAACCCATCTTCACTCTTTCATTTCACACACCCTAAACACTACTTCTTCCCCTTTTGGCGAACACAAAGCCATCTTATCTCCTCCATTTTTCTTCTTCTCCTCTATTCTTTCTTCTTTTGCTCGAGGACGAGCAAACCTTTTAAGTTTGGTGTGGTTAAAGCGTTGCTTTTTGTTTTCCATAACCATTTATGGCATCCAAGGCCGGAGAAACCTCTAGAAAGAGGAAAGGGAAGGCAAAAGCTTCCACCTCCGAGTCATGGGAGATGGAGAGATTCATCTCAAGGGTGCATCAAGACCACTTCTATGAAGTTGTGGCCTTGAAGAAGGTGATCCCCGAGGTCCCTTTCAAACTCAAAAAGAGTGAATATCCGGAGATCCGACATGAGATCGAAGGAGAGGTTGGGAAGTTCTTACCAACCCCATTCAACAGTTGGAATCTTAATGGTTCAAGAGTTCTATGCCAATGCATGGGTCACCAAGAGCCATGATCAAAGTGTGAACCCGAACCCAAGGAATTGGCTTACAATGGTTCGGGGGAAATACTTAGGTTTTAGTCCGGAAAATGTGAGGTTGGCATTCAACGTGCCCATGATGCAAGGAGATGAACATCCTTACACAAGAAGGGTCAACTTTGATCAAAGGTTGGACCGAGTCCTCACTGACATTTGTGAAGAGGGCGCCCAATGGAAGAGAGATTCAAGAGGGAAGCCGGTTCAATTAAGAAGGCATGACCTCAAGCCCGTGGCTAGGGGATGGTCGGAGTTTATCCAACGCTCAATCATTCCCACTAGCAACCGGTCCGAAGTTACTCTAGACGGGCCATCATGATTCATAGCATCATGATGGAGAAGAAGTGGAAGTTCATGGGTATAGCCCAAGAACTCTATAAGGTGGCGGACAAGTCCTCTACCTTGGCAAGGTTAGCCTTTCCTCATTATTTGTCACCTCTGTTATTCAGTTGGAGTGGACATAGAAGGAGACATCCTCATTGATGAGGATAAGCCCATCACTAAGAAAAGGATGGAGCAAACAAGAGACCCCACTCATCATGAAATCCCTGAGATGCCTCAAGGGATGCACTTTCCTCCACAAAACTATTGGGAGCAAATCAACACCTCCCTAGGAGAATTGAGTTCCAACATGGGACAACTAAGGGTGGAGCACCAAGAACATTCCATCCTCCTCCATGAAATTAAAGAAGATCAAAGAATCATGAGAGAGGAGCAACAAAGATAAGGAAGAGACATTGAGGAGCTCAAACACTCCATAAGACCTTCAAGAGGAAGAACAAGCCGCCATCACTGAGGTGGACCCGTTCTTTAACCTCCTTGTTCTTTATTTTCTTGTTTTTCGAATTTTCATGCTTATGTTTGTCTATGTTTGTGTCTTATGATCATTAGTGTCTTAGTGTCTATGCCTTAAAGTTATGAATGTCCTATGAATCCATCACCTTTCTTAAATAAACAATGTTCTTAATTGAAAAAGAGAAGAATTGCATGAATTTTGAATTTTATAACAGATTAATTATTTTGATGTGGTGGCAACACTTTTGTTTTCTGAATGTATGCTTGAACAGTGCATATGCCTTTTGAATTTGTGGTTCATGAATGTTGGCTCTTAAAAGAATGATGAAAAAGGAGACATGTTACTGAGGATCTGAAAAATCATAAAAATGATTCTTGACGCAAGAAAAAGCAGTGAATACAAAAAAAAACGAAAAAAAAGAGAAAGAAAGAAAGAAAGAAATAAAGTTGTGATCCAAGGCAAAAAGAGTGTGCTTAAGAACCCTGGACACCTCTAATTGCGGACTCTAGCAAAGCTGAGTCACAATCTGAAAAGGTTCACCCAGTTATGTGTCTGTGGCATGTATGTATCCGGTGGTAATACTGGAAGACAGAGTGCTTTGGGCCACGGCCAAGACTCATAAAGTAGCTGTGTTCAAGAATCATCAAACTTAACTAGGAGAATCAATAACACTATCCGAATGCTGAGTTCCTAAAGAAGCCAATCATTCTGAATTTCAAAGGATAGAGTGAGATGCCAAAACTATTCAGAGGCAAAAAGGTAAAAGCCCCGCTCATCTAATTAATACTGATCTTCATAGATGTTTTTGGAGTTCATTGCATATTCTCTTCTTTTTATCTTATTTGATTTTCAGTTGCTTGGGGACAAGCAACAATTTAAGTTTGGTTGTGATGAGCGGATAATTTGTACGCTTTTGGCATGTTTTAGTATGTTTTAGTATTAGTTGAGTTTTTAGTATATTTTTATTAGTTTTTAGTTAAAATTCACTTTTCTGGACTTTACTATGAGTTTGTGTGTTTTTCTGTGATTTCAGGTATTTTCTGGCTGAAATGAGGGACCTGAGCAAAAATCTGATTCAGAGACTGAAAAGGACTGCAGATGTGTTGGATTCTGACCTCCCTGCACTCGAAGTGGATTTCTGGAGCTACAGAAACCCAATTGGCGCGCTCTCAATGGCGTTGGAAAGTGACATCCTGGGTTTTCCAGCAATATATGATAGTCCATACTTTGCCCAAGATTTGATGGCCCAAACCGGCGTTCAAAGTCACTTCAGATTTCCCAGCGTTAAACGCCGGAACTGGCACCAAAGGGGAGTTAAACGCCCAAACTGGCACAAAAGCTGGCGTTTAACTCCAAGAAGAGTCTCTACACGAAAATGCTTCAATGCTCAGCCCAAGCACACACCAAGTGGGCCCGGAAGTGGATTTTTATGTCATTTACTTATCTTTGTAATTCTTAAGCTACTAGTTTCCTATAAATAGGACCTTTTTACTATTGTATTTTCATCTTCTGATCTTTGGAATCGTTTGATCTTTAGATCTTTTGATCACTTTGGGAGGCTGGCCATTCGGCCATGCCTAGACCTTGTTCTTACGTATTTTCAACGGTGGAGTTTCTACACACCATAGATTAAGGTGTGGAGCTCTGTTGTACCTCGAGTATTAATGCAATTACTATTGTTCTTCTATTCAATTCAGCTTGTTCTTGTTCCAAGATATCACTTGTTCTTCAACTTGATGAATGTGATGATCCGTGACACTCATCATCATTCTCACCTATAAACGTGTGACTGACAACCACCTCCGTTCTACCTTAGATTGAGTGAATATCTCTTGGATTCCTGATACACGATGCATGGTTGATCGCCTGACAACCGAGCGCTCGCCTGACAAATGAACCAGCCATTCCGTGAGATCAGAGTCTTCGTGGTATAGGCAAGAACTGATGGCGGCATTCAAAAGAATCCGGAAGGTCTAACCTTGTCTGTGGTATTCTGAGTAGGATTCAATGATTGAATGACTGTGACGTGCTTCAAACTCCTGAGGGTGGGGCGTTAGTGACAGACGCAAAAGAATCACTGGATTCTATTCCGGCCTGATTGAGAACCGACAGATGGATAGCCATGCCGTGACAGGGTGCGTTGAACATTTCCACTGAGAGGATGGGAGGTAGCCACTGACAACGGTGAAACCCTTGCATAAGCTTGCCATGGAAAAGAGTAAGAAGGATTGGATGAAGACAGTAGGAAAGCAGAGAGACGGAAGGGACCAAGCATCTCCATTCGCTTATCTGAAGTTCTCACCAATGAATTGCATAAGTATCTCTATCTTTATCTTTATGTTTTATTCATATATCACCCATACCCATTTGAGTCTGCCTGACTAAGATTTACAAGGTGACCATAGCTTGCTTCATACCAACAATCTCCGTGGGATCGACCCTTACTCGCGTAAGGTTTATTACTTGGACGACCCAGTGCACTTGCTGGTTAGTTGTGCGTAGTTGTGATAGAGAGTTGAGATTGCAATGAGCGTACCATGTTGATGGCGCCATTGATGATCACAATTTCGTGCACCAAATACCACAGACAAGGTTTAGACCTTCCGGATTCTCTTGAATGCCGCCATCAATTCTAGCTTATACCACGAAGATTCCGATTAAGGGATCCAAGAGATATCCACTCAATCTAAGGTAGAATGGAGGTGGTTGTCAGGCACATGTTCATAGGAGAGAATGATGATGAGTGTCACGGATCATCACATTCATCAAGTTGAGGAACAAGTGATATCTTAGAACAAGAATAAGCCGAATTGAATAGAAGAACAATAGTAATTGCATTAATACTCGAGGTACAGCAGAGCTCCATACCTTAATCTATGGTGTGTAGAAACTCCACCGTTGAAAATACAAAAGAACAAGGTCTAGGCATGGCCGTGAGGCCAGCCCCCAATGATCTGAGAACTAGACGTCCAAAGATGATCCTGAGATCTAAAGTGATCAAAAGATGTAAAATATAATAGCAAAAGGTCCTATTTGTAGAGAACTAGTAGCTTAGGGTTTACAAAGATGAGTAAATGACATAAAAATCCACTTCCGGGCCCACTTGGTGTGTGCTTGGGCTGAGCATTGAAGCTTTCATGTGTAGAAACTTTTCTTGGAGTTAAACGCCAGCTTTTGTGCCAGTTTGGGCGTTTAACTCCCATTCTTGTGCCAGTTCCGGCGTTTAATGCTGGGCAGTTTTGAGCTGATATGGAACTCCGGTTTGCGCCACCAAATCTCGGGTAAAGTATTGACTATTATACATTGCTAGAAAGCCCAGGATGTCTACTTTCCAATGTAGTTGAGAGCGCGCCAATTGGGCTTCTGTAGCTCCAGAAAATCTACTTCAAGTGCAGGGAGGTCAGAATCCAACAGCATCTGCAGTCCTTTTCAGGCTCTGAATCAGATTTTTGCTCAGGTCCCTCAATTTCAACCAAAAAATACCTGAAATCACAGAAAAACACACAAACTCATAGTAAAGGCCAGAAAAGTGAATTTTAAATAAAAATAATAAAAATAAAATAAAAACTAACTAAAACATACTAAAAACATACTAAAAACAATGCCAAAAAGCGTATAAATTATCCACTCATCAGCTTCTAAACTAACAGAAATCCCTTCGTGCAAACATTTTGGTTGTTACAAGTAACAAACTCCTTTAAAATTGATAACCGAGTATTTAAACCTCGGGTGGTCTTCTCAAGGAATTGCAGAGAGGTATGTTCTTATTATTGGTTATGAGTTTTGTAAATCGGGGGTTTTGAGAATGAGGAGCAGATATGATAAATAACAAGTAAACTAAATAAATGACTGTAAAATAAACTCTTGGCAAGGTATGAGAACTGGAAGTCCTATCCTAGTTATCCTTATCAATTGTGATGAGAATTGGATTTTTCTCCCACTTTGTTAACCTCTAACTATAAAGGTAAGTTAGGTGGATGAATTAATTAGAATCCTCAAGTCCAAGTCTTTCCTTGGGAAAAGTTAGAGTTATTGGATCTCGAATTAATTCTTGAAGAATTCCAATTTTCAATCAAGAATGAGTTTGATAACTCAAGAGTCACCAATTAATCAACCAAAGCCAAAAGGAAAAATATCTAAATTAAATTAAAAACATTCATGTAAATAAAGCCATCAAACTACGTCTAAATATAAATTCAAGTCATAACATGGAAAGGTTCATAAGCCAATTGGGCAACATAAATCAAATACAAGTAAAAGTATTAGAGTAAATAAAAGTAGAAAATAAATATTGAAGGAATATAGAACCTGGATTGAAGATGAATTGAACTAAACTAATAGAAATCCTAAAATCCTAAATCCTAAGAGAGAGGAGAAAACCTCTCTCTCTAAAAACTACATCTAATCCTAAAATCGTGAATTATCAAAGCTTGATTATGAATGGATGCATTCCCCCACTTTATAGCCTCTAATCTGTATTTTTCGGGCCGAAAATTGGGTCAAAATATCCCAGAACTCGCCCCCTGCGTATTCTGGTACGTTCAGGTTGCGGGCAAGTGACGCGGAGGCGTCGCCCACGCGACCGCGCGGATTGAAGTTCGCAGATGCAACGCATCCGCGTGAATCACGCGTTCGTGTCTCCTAGTGTCAAGGCAACTATGGCATATTATATATCAAATCGAAGTCCCGGACGTTAGCTTTCCAACGCAACTGGAACCGCATCATTTGGACCTCTGTAGCTAAAGTTATAGCCGTTTGAGTGCAAAGAGGTCAGGCTGGACAGCTTAGCAGTTTCTCCAACTTCTTGTATTCCATCCATTTTTGCATTCTTCCTTTTCATCCTCTGAGCTATTCCTGCCCTATAATATCTGAAAACACTTAACACACATATCAAGGCATCTAATGGTAATAAGAGAGGATTAAACATAGGGAACTTAAGGCCCAAGAAGCATGTTTTCAATCAGAGCACATATTTAGGAAGGCAAATGTAAAACCATGCAAATAGTATGAATAAGTGGGTAAAGAGTTGATAAAATCCACTCAATTAAGCACAAGATAAACCATAAAATAGTGGTTTATCAACCTCCCCACACTTAAACAACAGCATGTCCTCATGCTAAGCTCAAGAGAAACTATAAAGATGAAGAGGAATGGTAGGATGTATGAAATACAACCTATCTATATGAATGCAACTATATGCAAAAATGTTTCTACCTACTTGGTTAAAAATAAATAAGTTCTCCAAGACAAACATAAATCAGGTTTCACTAATTCAAATCATATAAAATAAAGACAAGTAAACTTGTAAGAAGATAGCTCATGAAAGCAGGGAACATAGAATTAAGCACTGAACCCTCACTGGTAGTGTATATCACTCTAATCTCTCTAGTGTATAGGGTAATCACTCTACTCTTCTCTAGTCATGCTTTCTAAAACTTTGTTCTTCATCTAATCAATCAACAAATATTTAGCATACCAATGCAAACATCATGAGGTCTTTTCAGGGTTGTAATGGGGCTGAGGTAAAGGTAAGGGTATATATAAGGCTAAGTGAGCTAGTAAAGTGAATCCTTGAGTAGTCCAAGATCTCACCTAACATATACATACTCTATAAAAATTTTAAAATTATACTTAGCTTCCCATAATTTTCCACTTTTTATCACATACTCATGTACCAATTTTATTTTGATTTTACTTCCATGTGCATTGATTTCTACTAAAACTTATTATTGGGGTAATTTTGTCCCCTTATTCATAATTTTTTTTTTGAATCATAAAAGCAAACATAACTTATCAATGCACATGTATTTTCCATTATTTTTTCTATTTTGGTTTTTTCATGAGTAGGTTCCCAAATTCCGAATGTTCAAATAAATTAGAAACATGATACATTCCCTTATTAACCCATGTTCCCACAGTTTCTCCATACTTAAATTATATACAATATCTATCTTAAGCTAACCAAGGATTCAACTTGGGATTTTTATTTTGTTTTTCTGCTTAAGGCTAGTAATGTGGTTATGAAATAGAAGGGGGTTAAAAAGTTCAAAGTGGCTAACAAGGGTGATGTAAAAGGTAGGCTTATTTGGGATAAGTGAGCTGATAACAAATAATGGCCTCAATCATATGCAAGCATTTAAATACACTAAATAATGAACATATAGAATGGAACAAAGCAGAGATTGCAATTATAGAGAAGGAAACACACAAGAATAAAAATTTATGGTTAAATAATGTAACCATATAAATAAGCTCAAAATCTCACAGGTTGTGTGTTCTTTGGCTCAAAAACCATGTTCCAAATACAACTTCAAACAAGTGTAACAAAAAATTTTATTCAAATTAGTGAAATGCTATAAAAAGTTTCTTACAAAAGAAATTATTATTTTAACCAAGTGGTAAAATATGCAAAAATCAAACAAATATGCAAATGCAACAATAAACTATCAAATAAAATAAAACATTGGTGTTGAAATAGGAAATAACTAACCCATGGAGATCGGTATCGACCTCCCCACACTTAAAGATTGCACCGTCCTCGGTGCATGCTAAGATGTGCAGGTGGACGGGTTGTTCCAACTGATGCTTTTCTCCAAAGATTGTGCAGATGGACTTGTCTTCTCTCCCCATGTAAACGTCTTCCGCTTCCCTTCCGGGTGGCCATCCTGAAAGAAAATATGGAAGAAAACTGGTGCACGAAATTGCAATCACACTTTTGCAATCCCGCACAACTAACCAGCAAGTGCACTGGGTCGTCCAAGTAATACCTTACGTGAGTAACGGTCGATCCCACGGAGATTGTCGGCTTGAAGCAAGCTATAGTTATCTTGTAACTCTTAGTCAGGATATCAATAATTATCAGGTTTGATTGTAAAAAGCAAAAGAACATGAAATAAGTACTTGTTTTGCAGTAATGGGGAACAGGTTGAGGTTTTGGAGATGCTCTATCTTCTGAACCTCTGCTTTCCTACTGTCTTCTTCTTCAAACACGCAAGGCTCCTTCCATGGCAAGCTGTATGTAGGGTTTCACCGTTGTCAATGGCTACCTCCCATCCTCTCAGTGAAAATGTTCAACGCGCTCTGTCACAGCACGGCTAATCATCTGTCGGTTCTCAATCGGGTTGGAATAGAATCCAGTGATTCTTTTGCGTCTGTCACTAACGCCCAGCCCTCAGGAGTTTGAAGCTCGTCACAGTCATTCAACCCTTGAATCCTACTCAGAATACCACAAACAAGGTTTAGACCTTCCAGATTCTCTTGAATGCCGCCATCAATTCTAGCTTATACCACGAAGATTCTGATTAAGGAATCCAAGAGATATCTACTCAATCTAAGGTAGAACGGAGGTGGTTGTCAGGCACACGTTCATAGTTGAGAATGATGATGAGTGTCACAGATCATCACATTCATCAGGTTTAGGAACAAGTGATATCTTAGAATGGAAGCAAGCATGATTGAATGAAAAACAGTAGTAATTGCATTAATCCATCAAGACATAGTAGAGCTCCTCACCCCCAACCATGGGGTTTAGAGACTCATGCCGTAGAAGATACAATGAAAAATGTGTAAAGTGTCATGAGGTACTGATACAATGTCAAAAGATCCTATTAATAATGAACTAGTAACCTAGGGTTTACAGAAATGAGTAAATGACAGAAAAATCCACTTCCGGGCCCACTTGGTGTGTGCTTGGGCTGAGCATTGAAGCATTTTCGTGTAGAGACTCTTTCTGGAGTTAAACGCCAGCTTTTATGCCAGTTTGGGCGTTTAACTCCAATTTTTATGCCAGTTCCAGCGTTAAATGCTGGGAATTCTGAAGCTGATTTGCAACGCCGGTTTGGGCCATCAAATCTCAGGCAAAGTATGAACTATTATACATTGCTGGAAAGCCCAGGATGTCTACTTTCCAACGCCGTTGAGAGCGCGCCAATTGGGCTTTTATAGCTCCAGCAAATCCACTTCGAGTGCAGGGAGGTCAGAATCCAACAACATCTGCAGTCCTTTTCAATCTCTGAATCAGATTTTTGCTCAGGTCCCTCAATTTCAGCCAGAAAATACCTGAAATCATAGAAAAATACACAAACTCATAGTAAAGCCCAGAAAAGTGAATTTTAACTAAAAACTAATAAAAATATACTAAAAACTAACTAAAATATACTAAAAACATACTAAAAACAATGCCAAAAAGCGTATAAATTATCCGCTCATCACAACACCAAACTTAAATTGTTGCTTGTCCCCAAGCAACTGAAAATCAAAATAGAATAAAAAGAAGAGAATATACTATAGACTCCAACATATCAAAGAAACTTAGCTCCAATTAGATGAGCGGGACTAGTAGCTTTTTGCTTCCGAACAGTTTTGGCATCTCGCTTTATCCTTTGAAGTTCAGAATGATTAGCATCCATAGGAACTCAGAACTCAGATAGTGTTATTGATTTTCCTAATTAAGTATGATGATTCTTAAACATAGCTATTTTATGAGTCTTGGCTGTGGCCCAAAGTACTCTGTCTTCCAGTATTACCACCGGATACATACATGCCACAGACACATACTTGGGTGAACCTTTTCAGATTGTGACTCAGCTTTGCTAGAGTCCCCAATTAGAGGTGTCCAAGGTTCTTAAGCACACTCTTTTTGCCTTGGATCACAACTTTATTCCTTTCTCTTTTTTTTCGTCTCTTTTTTTTTTTTTTACTTTTTCTTGCTTCAAGAATCAATTTGATGATTTTTCAGATCCTCAATAACAGTTCTCCCTTTCCATCATTCTTTCAAGAGCCAACAATTTTAACATTCTTAAAACAACAAATTCAAAAGACATATGCACTGTTCAAGCATTCATTCAGAAAACAAAAAGTATTGTCACCACATCAAACTAATTCAACTAGTTTCAGAGATGAATTCGAAATCCTGTACTTCTTGTTCTTTTGTGATTAAAGAATTTTTCATTTAAGAGAGGTGATGGATTCATAGGACATTCATAGCTTTAAGACATGAACTTTAAATTTTATTAATTATGAATTAAGAACAAGACTTAAAAATAGATATAAGATAAGACTAATAGTAATAGAAAACAAAAAAATTTAAATAGGCTCCTAATGATAGAGGTTATCACATAGTTAGGACTCAACAACCTTGATTTTGAGACGTGGATGCTCCCTCCACTTGAGGGGAGAGCTTTTGGCGTTTCATCTCTTGAATTTCACGCCCCTGCTTCTCTTGTTCCTTCAGCAATTTGCAGAGCATGCAGTTCTGATTCTGCTGTTCTTCCTTAAGTTGCTCCATAGTTTCTTGCAACTTGGTGATAGATGCTTCTAGGCTGGCCCAGTAGTCAATTTCAGGAAATTCAGGGAGGAACTCCTGCGCCCTCTTTTTGATAGAGTTGTCTTGCATTTGTCCTTTCATTGACTTCTTGGTGATTGGATGTTCAATGGGTATGAATTCACAGGAGCAAGGAGATCAAGCTTGGGTAAGCCAGTTTGGCTTTAGTGGAATTCTTATTTGCAATTGTGTAGATCTCACAAGCAATCAAATGATGAACCTCCACTTCTTTTCCAAGCATAATGCAATGAATCATCACTGCTCTCTTGATAGTAACCTCAGAACGGTTGCTAGTGGGCAATATGGAATGCCCAATAAAGTCTAGCCAACCTCTTGCAATTGGTTTGAGGTCTCCCCTTTTGAGTTGGTTTGGGACACCTTTTGAATTGGTTATCCATTTAGTTCCAGGGAGGCATATGTCCTCTAGAACTTGATCCAACCCTTTATCTGCTCTCACCATCCTCCTATTAAAGGATTCAGGATCATCTTGCAGTTGAGGCAATTTGAAGACCTCTCTTATTTTGTCCAGATGGAAGTAAATAATTCTCCCTCTGACCATGGTTCTGTAGGTATGAAAAGCAGTTCCAGTCATTCTCTGCTTATCTGTCAGCCACAGATTTGAGTAGAATTCCTGAACTATGTTCCTTCCAACCTTTCTCTCAGGGTTGGTTAGAACTTCCCATCCTCTGTTTCGAATTTGCTCTTGGATCTCCGGATATTCATCTTCTTTCAAATTGAATTTGACTTCTGGTGGACGAAATTGTGATCACATCAATGTAGTATTCTTTGTTGTTGTATGGAATCATTATTATGGCACTTATGTGTGGACACAACTCCGTTCAACTAACCAGCAAGTGTACTAGGTCGTCCAAGTAATACCTTACGTGAGTAAGGGTCGATCCCACAGAGATTGTTGGTATGAAGCAAGCTATGGTCATCTTGTAAATCCCAGTCAGGAGGATAAAATTATGGAATTTAGAAAATCAAATATGATTAATAAAAATAAACAGAAAATAAAATAGGATAGAGATACTTATGTAAATTAATAGTGGGAATTTCAGATAAGTGTATGGAGATGCTGTGCTCCTCTTGAATCTCTACTTTCCTATTACATTCATCCAATCCTTCTTACTCCTTTCCATGGCAAGCTGTATGTAGGGCATCACCGTTGTCAGTGGCTACATCCCATCCTCTCAGTGAAAACGTTCCTATGCTCTGTCACAGCACGGCTAATCAGCTGTTGGTTCTCGATCATGTTGGAATAGGATCCATTGATCCTTTTGCGCTTGTCATCACGCCCAGCAATCACGAGTTTGAAGCTCGTCACAGTCATTCAATCCCAGAATCCTACTCGGAATACCACAGACAAGGTTTAGACTTTCCGGATCCTCATGAATGCCGCCATCTATCTAGCTTATAACACGAAGATTCTGTTGGGGAATCTAAGAGATATGCGCCCGGCCTAAGGTAGAACGGAAGTGGTTGTCAATCACACGCGTTCATAGGTGAGAATGATGATGAGTGTCACGGATCATCACATTCATCAAGTTGAAGTGCAACGTATATCTTGGAATAAGAATAAAAGAGAATTGAATAGAAAGTAATAGTAATTGTATTGAAACTTGAGGTACAGCAGAGCTCCACACCCTTAATCTATGGTGTGCAGAAACTCCACCGTTGAAAATACATAAGTGAAAGGTTCTGGCATGGCCGAATGGCCAGCCCCCATGATCTGAGAACTAATCGTCCCCAAGATGTCTAATACACTAGTAAAAAGTTCTATTTATAATAAACTAGCTCCTAGGGTTTACATGAGTAAGTAATTGATGCATAAATCCACTTCCGGGGCCCACTTGGTGTATGTTTGGGCTGAGCTTGATCTATCCACGAGCTGAGGCTTTTCTTGGAGTTGAACTCCAAGTTATGACGTGTTTTGGGCGTTCAACTCCGGATCATGACGTTTTTTTGGCGTTTAACTCCAGACAGCAGCATGTACTTGGCGTTCAACGCCAAGTTCCGTCGTCAATTTCCGAATAAAGTATGTAATATTATATATTGCTGGAAAGCTCTGGATGTCTACTTTCCAACGCCGTTGAGAGCGCGCCATTTGAAGTTCTGTAGCTCTAGAAAATCTATTTTGAGTGCAGGGAGGTCAGATTCCAACAGCATCAGCAGTCCTTTTGTCAGCCTTTTTCAGAGTTTTGCTCAAGTCCCTCAATTTCAGCCAAAAATTACCTAAAATCACAGAAAAACACACAAACTCATAGTAAAGTCTAGAAATGTGAATTTAACATAAAAACTAATGAAAACATCCCTAAAAGTAGCTTAAACTTACTAAAAACTACCTAAAAACAATGCCAAAAAGCGTATAAATTATCCGCTCATCACAACACCAAACTTAAATTGTTGCTTGTCCCCAAGCAACTGAAAATCAATTAGGATAAAAAGAAGAGAATATACTATAAATTCCAGAATATCAATGAATATTAATTATAATTAGATGAGTGGGACTTGTAGCTTTTTGCTTCTGAACAGTTTTGGCATCTCACTTTTTCCTTTGAAGTTTAGAATGATTGGCTTCTCTAGGAACTTAGAATTTTGGATAGTGTTGTTGACTTTCCTAGTTAAGTATGTTGATTCTTGAACACAGCTACTTATAAGTCTTGGCCGTGGCCCTAAGCACTTTGTTTTCCAGTATTACCACTGGATACATAAATGCCACAGACACATGACTGGGTGAACCTTTTCAGATTGTGACTCAGCTTTGCTAGAGTCCCCAGTTAGAGGTATCCAGAACTCTTAAGCACACTCTTTTTGCTTTGGATCACGACTTTAACCACTCAGTCTCAAGCTTTTCACTTGGACCTTCATGACACAAGCACATGGTTAGGGACAGCTTGATTTAGCCGCTTAGGCCTGGATTTTATTTCCTTGGGCCCTCCTATCAATTGATGCTCAAAGCCTTGGATCCTTTTTACCCTTGCCTTTTAGTTTTAAGGGCTATTGGCTTTTTCTGCTTGCTTTTTCTTTTTCTTTCTATTTTTTTTGCTAGTTTTTTTTCGTAAGCCTTTGCTTTTTCACTGCTTTTTCTTGCTTCAAGAATCAATTTTATGATTTTTCAGATCATCAATAACATTTCTCTTTGTTCATCATTCTTTCAAGAGCCAATAATTTTAACATTCATAAACAACAAGATAAAAAATATGCACTGTTTAAGCATTCATTCAGAAAATAAAAAGTATTATCACCACATCAATATAATTAAATTAAATTCAAGGACAATTTTCGAAATTTATGTACTTCTTGTTCTTTTGAATTAAAAACATTTTTTTTATTTAAGAGAGGTGAAGGATGTATAGAAATTATTCATAGCTTTAAGACATAGTTACTACATACTAATGATCATGAAGTAGAGACACAAAATATAGATAGACATGAAGGATAAAAACCGAAAAAGCAGAGAAATAAGAACAAGGAATGAGTCCACCTTAGTGAGGGTGGCGCCCTCTTGAAGAACCAATGGTGCTTTTTGAGCTCCTTTATGTCTCTTCCTTGCTTCTGTTGCATGATCCCTAGTGATTTTGGTGTTCCTACCCTTAGTTGCTTCCAATAATTATGTGGAGGAACATGCATCCCCTGAGGTATCTCAGGGATTTCTTGATGAGGGAATTTCTCATGCTCTCTTGATGTGCAGTCAAATGCTCTTCTACTGAGTTATGGACCCTTGAGATGAATATCTCCATCTCCCATGACTTGGAGGTGGAAGCTTTTTGTCTTCCATTTTCTCTTTTTTTTTTTCTTCTTTTTTTTGAGGTTTCTCTGAATTGTTGATTTTTAGTTTCTCTTGACTTCCTCTTCAGAGTCTTTTCAGGTTCAGGATCAGCTTCAACAAGAGTGCCTTTTTCCTTGTTCCTGCTCATATGAAAGAGAAGAGGAAAAGAAAAGAAAGAGGAATCCTCTATGTCACAGTAAAGAGGATCCTTATTATTAGTAGAAGAAGAAAGGGGATAATGGAAGGAGAGGGATGAATAGTCTGTATAAAGAGTAAGGATAGGGGAGGTGATAAGAGATGAAGAGAAGTGTTAGTAAATAAATAAATAAATAGAAGAAGATGAGAGAGGGATTTTCGAAAATATTTTTGAAAAGGAGTTAGTAATTTCGAAAATTAAAGATGAATTAAAATTAAAATTAAATTTTGAAACAATTAGTTAATTAAAAAGAATTTTTGAAAAAGAGGGAGGTATTTTCGAAAATTAGAGAGGGAAAAGTAGTTAGGTGGTTTTGAAAAAGATAAGAAACAAACAAAAAGTTAATTAGTTAGTGAAAAAGATATTAAAATCAAATTTGAAAAGATAAGAAGATAAGAAGTAGATAAGATATTTTAAAATCAATTTTTGAAAAAGATAAAATTTTGAAAAAGATATGATAAAAGATACGATAAAAAGATATGATAAAAAGATATGATTTTTGAAAAGATAAGATTAAAAAGATATTTTTTGAAAAGATATGATTTTAAAAGATATGGTTTTAAAAAGATATGATTGAAATTAGTTTTGAAAAAGATTTAATTTTTAAAATTAAAATTAATTACTTAACTAACAAGAAATTAAAAGATAGGATTCTTAGAATTTTAAAGATTGAACCTTTCTTAACAAGAAAGTAACAAACTTCAAATTTTTGAATCAATCACATAAATTGTTAGCTAATTTTCGAAAATATGATGTAAAAGATAAGAAAAATATTT
Source organism: Arachis stenosperma (assembly GCF_014773155.1). NCBI lineage: Eukaryota > Viridiplantae > Streptophyta > Magnoliopsida > Fabales > Fabaceae > Arachis > Arachis stenosperma. The sequence goes on from NC_080378.1 coordinate 37,232,393, forward strand.
TGAAAATAATTTGAAAAAGATTTTTGAAATTTTCGAAAAAAAGGAAAAAATGGAAAAGATATGATTTTTGAAAAAGATTTTGAAAAGATAAAATTTTTAAAATTAAAAATTTGACTTGACTTGTAAGAAACAACTAATTTTAAAAAATTTTTGACCAAGTCAACCCAAAATTTCGAAAATTTGGAGGGAAATAAGGAAAAGATATCTTTTGATTTTTTTTTAATTTTTAATGATGAGAGAGAAAAACAACAAAAATGACTCACAAGATGAAAATTATGAATCAAAACTCATGATGCATGCAAGAACACTATGAATGTCAAGATGAACATCAAGAACACTTTGAAGATCATGATGAACATCAAGAACATAATTTTGAAAAATTTTTGATGCAAAGAAAACATGCAAGACACCAAACTTAGAAATCTTTAATGCATGGACTCTAACAAACGAAAAATGCATATGAAAAACAACAAACAACACAAAACAAGAAATCATCAAGATCAAACAAGAGGATTTACCAAGAACATCTTGAAGATCATGAAGAACACGATGAATGCATGAATTTTTGAAAATGCAAGAAAAATTTTTTTAAAGCATGCAATTGACACCAAACTTAAAAATTGACTCAAGACTCAAACAAGAAACACAATATTTTTGGTTTTTTTATGATTTTATGATTTTTTTGTATTTTTATTATTTTTTTTTTCGAAAATATACTTTAGAAAAACGAAAATAATAATAAAAAAAATTTTTGAAAGATTTTTGAAAACTTTTTGAAAAGAAAATTACCTAATCTGAGCAACAAGATGAACCGTCAGTTGTCCATACTCAAACAATCCCCGGCAACGGCGCCAAAAACTTGGTGGACGAAATTGTGATAACATCAATGTAGTATTCTTTGTTGTTGTATGGAATCATTATTATGGCACTTATGTGTGGACACAACTCCGTTCAACTAACCAGCAAGTGTACTGGGTCGTCCAAGTAATACCTTACGTGAGTAAGGGTCGATCCCACAGAGATTGTTGGTATGAAGCAAGCTATGGTCATCTTGTAAATCCCAGTCAGGAGGATAAAATTATGGAATTTAGAAAATCAAATATGATTAATAAAAATAAACAGAAAATAAAATAGGATAGAGATACTTATGTAAATTAATAGTGGGAATTTCAGATAAGTGTATGGAGATGCTGTGCTCCTCTTGAATCTCTACTTTCCTATTACATTCATCCAATCCTTCTTACTCCTTTCCATGGCAAGCTGTATGTAGGGCATCACCGTTGTCAGTGGCTACATCCCATCCTCTCAGTGAAAACGTTCCTATGCTCTGTCACAGCACGGCTAATCAGCTGTTGGTTCTCGATCATGTTGGAATAGGATCCATTGATCCTTTTGCGCTTGTCATCACGCCCAGCAATCACGAGTTTGAAGCTCGTCACAGTCATTCAATCCCAGAATCCTACTCGGAATACCACAGACAAGGTTTAGACTTTCCGGATCCTCATGAATGCCGCCATCTATCTAGCTTATACCACGAAGATTCTGTTGGGGAATCTAAGAGATATGCGCCCGGCCTAAGGTAGAACGGAAGTGGTTGTCAATCACACGCGTTCATAGGTGAGAATGATGATGAGTGTCACGGATCATCACATTCATCAAGTTGAAGTGCAACGTATATCTTGGAATAAGAATAAAAGAGAATTGAATAGAAAGTAATAGTAATTGTATTGAAACTTGAGGTATAGCAGAGCTCCACACCCTTAATCTATGGTGTGCAGAAACTCCACCGTTGAAAATACATAAGTGAAAGGTTCAGGCATGGCCGAATGGCCAGCCTCCATGATCTGAGAACTAATCGTCCCCAAGATGTCTAATACACTAGTAAAAAGTTCTATTTATAATAAACTAGCTCCTAGGGTTTACATGAGTAAGTAATTGATGCATAAATCCACTTCCGGGGCCCACTTGGTGTATGTTTGGGCTGAGCTTGATCTATCCACGAGCTGAGGCTTTTCTTGGAGTTGAACTCCAAGTTATGACGTGTTTTGGGCGTTCAACTCCGGATCATGACGTTTTTCTGGCGTTTAACTCCAGACAGCAGCATGCACTTGGCGTTCAACGCCAAGTTACGTCGTCAATTTCCGAATAAAGTATGTACTATTATATATTGCTGGAAAGCTCTGGATGTCGACTTTCCAACGCCGTTGAGAGCGCGCCATTTGAAGTTCTGTAGCTCCAGAAAATCCATTTTGAGTGCAGGGAGGTCAGATTCCAACAGCATCAGCAGTCCTTTTGTCAGCCTTTTTCAGAGTTTTGCTCAAGTCCCTCAATTTCAGCCAGAAATTACCTAAAATCACAGAAAAACACACAAACTCATAGTAAAGTCTAGAAATGTGAATTTAACATAAAAACTAATGAAAACATCCCTAAAAGTAGCTTAAACTTACTAAAAACTACCTAAAAATAATGCCAAAAAGCGTATAAATTATCCGCTCATCAACTTCTGGGATCACTGACCTCAGACCCCTTATTTTGTGGTGATGGTCTGCATGTTCTTTGGTTAAGAGCTTCTCTTGACTCCAAACATCCTTTGGATTATTCTCTTTCTTGCCTCTTGAATTGGTTTGTTTTCCTCTAGGAGCCATGATCTTGATAAATCTTGGCCTAGTGATCATGGAAAGCACACCAAACTTAGAGGTTTGCTTGTCCTCAAGCAAAAGAAGGCAAAGAGGGGATAGAGGAGGAGAACAAATTCGAATGGTGTGGGGAAGGGGGGTGGCCGAACGTGTTTAAATAGGAGAGGAGGAGAAATTTTCGAAAATTGGAAGGAGATTTGAGAAGATATAGAAAAAATTTGAGGAGATAATTGAGTTTTTTGAAAGAGTCTAGGAAAGGATTTGAAATGGATTTGAAGAAGATTCTAATTTTTGAAATTGGAAGGTGAATGATGAAAGTTTGTAATGTGTTTATGTAAAAAGATATGGATTAAAACAAGAAAGTTTGAAAAAATTTGAAGTGGGAACAAAATCTCCTCCCCCTGCCTTTCTGGCGTTAAACGTCCAGAATGGTATCCATTCTGGCGTTTAACGCCCATTTGTTGGCCTATTTGGGCGTTTAACGCCCAGCCAGGTATCCTGGCTGGCGTTAAACGCCAGAAATCCCTTTATCACTGGGCGTTTTGCTAAAGGCCCAGGATGCTGCACACCACCATTCTGGGCGTTTAACGCCCAAAATGGCACATTTACTGGCGTTAAACGCCCAGAATGGTGCCCATTCTGGCGTTTAACGCCCAAAGTACCCCTTACTGGCGTTTTTTCACCAGTAAGCTCTTTTTCTATGCTTTTCGCACTGAATCCTTCTGTAACTCTGTGAATTCCTTCAATTTTGATAATTGCCCTTTAAGAATATGTATCAAATCCTGATTAAACAGAACAGATACCCTTCTAATCACTGGGTTGCCTCCCAGCAAGCGCTTCTTTATTGTCTTTAGCTGGACCTTCACTGAAAATAACTCAAGTCTCAGTTTTGAGCATTATTGCTCAAAATTGCTTTCAAGATAATGCTTGATCCTCTGTCCATTAACAATGAACTTCTTGTCAGAATCAGTATCCTGAAGCTCAACATATCCATATGGTGATACTCCTGTAATCACATACGGACCCCTCCAGCAGGATTTAAGTTTTCCTGGGAACAATCTGAGCATCCTTAAAGATGTCCTCAAGCTCTGATTCTAGACTTTCAGTCATATTGACCTCTTCCACTAAAGAGTCAATAATATCAGCGCCCATGCAATCATTTGGTGTGTCTGGATGCTGCATAGCTTTTACAACATTCAACTTGAACTCATCCTCATTGACTCTCAGGGTTACTTCCCCTTTTTGTACATCAATGAGAGTTCATCCAGTTGCTAGGAAAGGTCTTCCTAGAATGAGAGTTGCACTCTTGTGCTCTTCCATTTCCAGCACTACAAAGTCAGTTGGAAAGGCGAATGGCCCAACCTTGACAATCATGTCCTCAATTATGCCTGATGGATATTTAATGGAGCCATCAGCAAGTTGGAGGCATATCCGGGTTGGTTTGACTTCTTTAGTCAACCCAAGCTTCCTGATAGTGGATGTAGGTATTAGATTGATGCTTGCTCCAAGGTCACACAGGGCTGTCTTGGTGCAAGCACCTTCTAATGTGCATGGTATCATAAAGCTTCCTAGATCTTGAAGCTTTTCTGGTAAGCTTTTCAGAATGACTGCACTGCATTCTTCAGTGAGAAATACTTTTTCAGTTTCTCTCCAATCCTTCTTATGGCTTAAGATTTCCTTCATGAATTTAGCATAAGAAGGTATTTGCTCAAGTGCCTCTGCAAACGGAATCTTTATTTCAAGAGTCCTTAGATAGTCTGCAAAGCGGGCAAATTGCTTATCCTGTTCCGCTTGGCGGAGTTTCTGAGGATAAGGCATCTTGGTTTTATATTCTTCAACCTTGGTTGCTGCAGGTTTATTCCTTACAGAAGTGGTTGGAGAAGCCTTTTTAGATGGGTTACTATCAGCACTCGCAGGTGTCTGGTTCCCCTCTGGCGTTTGAACGCCAGGATTGGGTGGAAAATGGGCGTTTAACGCCAACTTTTCCCCCTTTTCTGGCGTTTGAACGCCAGAACTGGGCAGGGAATGGGCGTTTAACGCCAGCTTTCCCCCCTTTTCTGGCGTTTGAACGCCAATAGTATTCCTCTCTGGGCTCTTACTGTCCTCAGAGGGATTTTGGATAGTGGTTTGGCCATCCTCTGTCAATTGTTCCTTTATTGACTTTTTGCTACTTTGAGCAGTGTTATTCAATGTCTTCCCACTCTTCAGTTGAACTGCTTGGCATTCTTCTGTTATCTGTTTAGATATCTGCTGTTTTGCCTGATTCAACTGTGATTCCATGTTCTTGTTAGCAATTTTAGTCTCTAGGAGCATCTCTTTAAATTCTGCTAACTGTTTTGTCATCAGGTGTAATTGTTGATTGAGCTCAACCATCTATTCTTGAGGATTAGGATCAGTGGCTAATGCCATAACTTCTTTTTGTGTACAGGACTCATTGCTAGAGTACAAATGTTGATTTCTAGCAACAGTATCTATAAGCTCTTAAGCCTCCTCAATCGTCTTCCTCATATGTATAGATCCACCAGCTGAGTAGTCTAGAGACATCTGAGCTTTTTCTGTAAGCCCATAGTAGAAGATGTCTAACTGTACCCACTCTGAAAATATTTCAGAGGGGCATTTTCTTAGCATACCTCTATACCTCTCCCAGGCATTATAAAGGGATTCATTATCCTCTTGTTTAAAGCCTTGGATGTCCAGCCTTAGCTGTGTCATCCTTTTTGGAGGGTAAAATTGATTCAGAAATTTGTCTGATAACTGTTTCCATGTCTTTATGCTTGCTGTAGGTTGGTTATTTAACCACCTCTTAGCTTGATCTTTTACAGCAAATGGAAACAGTAATAATCTGTAGACATCCTAATCCACCTCTTTATCACGTACTGTGTCAGAAAGTTGTAAGAATTGTGCCAGAAACTCAGTAGGTTCTTCCTGTGGAAGACCGGAATACTGGCAATTTTGCTGCACCATGATAATGAGTTGAGGGTTTAGCTCAAAGCTGCTTGCTTTGATGGGAGGTATACAGATGCTACTCCCATATGCAGCTGTAATGGGGTTAGCATATGACCCCAGAGTCCTTTTGGACTGTTCATTCCCACTTATGTCCATGATGGAGAAAAGGGAATTGATGTGAATAGTAATCAAGATATATATGTATATATATTTTTTTGAAAAGAGGAAAGATAAAAACAACAAAGAGACACCAAACTTAAAATTTTTTAGAAAATCAAACCTGAATTTTCGAAAACCTAAAGAAAAACACAAAGAAGACACCAAACTTAGAATTTTTAAAGATCAAAAAGGGACTAAGGACATGCAAATTCGAAAATTAAAAGAAAAACAAAAGCATGCAATTGACACCAAACTTAAAATATGAAACTACACTCAAATAAAAGACTCTAAACCAACAAAAATAAAACAGTCCTAATCTAAGCAACAAGATAGACCGTCAGTTGTCCAAACTCAAACAATCCCCGGCAACGGCGCCAAAAACTTGGTGCACAAAATTGCAATCACACTTTTGCAATCCCGCACAACTAACCAGCAAGTGCACTGGGTCGTCCAAGTAATACCTTACGTGAGTAAGGGTCGATCCCACGGAGATTGTCAGCTTGAGGCAAGCTATAGTTATCTTGTAACTCTTAGTCAGGATATCAATAATTATCAGGTTTGATTGTAAAAAGCAAAAGAACATGAAATAAGTACTTGTTTTGCAGTAATTGGGAACAGGTTGAGGTTTTGGAGATGCTCTATCTTCTGAACCTCTGCTTTCCTACTGTCTTCTTCTTCAAACACGCAAGGCTCCTTCCATGGCAAGCTGTATGTAGGGTTTCATCGTTGTCAATGGCTACCTCCCATCCTCTCAGTGAAAATGTTCAACGCGCTCTGTCACAGCACGGCTAATCATCTGTCGGTTCTCAATCGGGTTGGAATAGAATCCAGTGATTCTTTTGCGTCTGTCACTAACGCCCAGCCCTCAGGAGTTTGAAGCTCGTCACTGTCATTCAATCCTTGAATCCTACTCAGAATACCACAGACAAGGTTTAGACCTTCCGGATTCTCTTGAATGCCGCCATCAATTCTAGCTTATACCACGAAGATTCTGATTAAGGAATCCAAGAGATATCTACTCAATCTAAGGTAGAACGGAGGTGGTTGTCAGGCACACGTTCATAGTTGAGAATGATGATGAGTGTCACAGATCATCACATTCATCAGGTTTAGGAACAAGTGATATCTTAGAATGGAAGCAAGCATGATTGAATGAAAAACAGTAGTAATTGCATTAATCCATCAAGACACAGCAGAGCTCCTCACCCCCAACCATGGGGTTTAGAGACTCATGCCGTAGAAGATACAATGAAAAACGTGTAAAGTGTCATGAGGTACTGATACAATGTCAAAAGATCCTATTAATAGTGAACTAGTAACCTAGGGTTTACATAAATGAGTAAATGACAGAAAAATCCACTTCCGGGCCCACTTGGTGTGTGCTTGGGCTGAGCATTGAAGCATTTTCGTGTAGAGACTCTTTCTGGAGTTAAACGCCAGCTTTTATGCCAGTTTGGGCGTTTAACTCCAATTTTTATGCCAGTTCCAGCGTTAAACGCTGGGAATTCTGAAGCTGATTTGCAACACCGGTTTGGGCCATCAAATCTCGGGCAAAGTATGGACTATTATACATTGCTGGAAAGCCCAGGATGTCTACTTTCCAACGCCGTTGAGAGCGCGCCAATTGGGCTTCTGTAGCTCCAGAAAATCCACTTCGAGTGCAGGGAGGTCAGAATCCAACAGCATCTGCAGTCCTTTTCAGTCTCTGAATCAGATTTTTGTTCAGGTCCCTCAATTTCAGCCAGAAAATACCTGAAATCACAAAAAAATACACAAACTCATAGTAAAGCCCAAAAAAGTGAATTTTAACTAAAAACTAATAAAAATATACTAAAAACTAACTAAAATATACTAAAAATATACTAAAAATAATGCCAAAAAGCGTATAAATTATCCGCTCATCAAAAACTAACCTAGAAATAAAGATAAGAAAATAAATGAAGTATGGTTGGGTTAATGCCAAATGACAAGGGTCTCATTTACATGGAAGCTTCAACATGTACGTGAGAAAATAATAGAAGCCATGGCATACCAGTGGGACAAAATGTACAACAATGGGGAAGAGAGTGGGTAATGAAAGACAATGTAAGTTCATGCCAATGCAAAAGGAATACAGGTATAAAAGATTGACATTGACAGAAAATTAACATTACCCAACATTGTAAAACAAGTCACTAAAAATGACACCAGAAAAGATGCACAGTTAAATAAGAAAATCAACACCAAAGGAAAAATAATAAATTTAGAAAAGAAAAGAAAAATATGCACTAAATTAAAATGCAATGAATGAAATATGCAAATAAATTAAGTAAAATAAAATGAAAGATAAGAAGAATGAGAAGGGAAAGAAGTGAGTAAGAAAGGAGGGAGGGAAAAATTAGGATTGGTGAAGAAAAGATAAGATATTTGGCAAATTAGGATAAGCTGTGCGGCGCAAGCGACGCGGACGCGTAGGGTACGCAATCGCGTGACTTGCGCTTATACAGATTGACGCGGTTGCATCGGTCACGCGGTCCCGTGACCCGTTTTATGCCACTGGCGCGAGGGTAGCCTCGTGCTCGCACAACTCTCTGTTCAAAATCATTAATTGCCAAAAATTGGGTGACGCGACTGCGTGGCCATTATGAGGATATGACGCGGTCGCATCGATCACGCGGCCGCGTGGGAAGAATTGTGCGTTTAGCACCAATCCAACACCACTCTAGCACAACTTTCGGTCATGCACCTTTTCTACGTCGAATTCCAAGGCACGCGACCGCGTGAGTGAGGCGGTCGCGTGGGAGGCCAGTGTTCCCACTCGACGCGGACGCGTCAGCGACGCGGTTGCGTGGGACGATTTATGCCACGGGCACGCCTCCAGCCATGCTCTTGCGTGACTCTCTGTTCGATTTCTCTTCTTCACAACGCACATGTGACGCTGCTGCGTCAGCGACGCTGCCGCGTCGCGTGCGTGCTTTTTTTTTTAATAATGCAGTATGCAGAATGCAATGCTAATATGAATGTTATGCAAAATTCCAGGTTCAATACAATAAAATAAAATAAAACTCGAAAACAAATAAAACTAAATAAAAATGAAAAAGGAACGATCATACCATGGTGGGTTGTCTCCCACCTAGCACTTTTAGTTAAAGTCCTTAAGTTGGACATTTGGTGAGCTCTCTGTTATGGCGGCTAGTGCTTGTATTGATCTAGGAATCCCCACCAATGTTTGTACGTCCAATATCCTCCGGGATCCCAAACTAGGCGCCGAAAGTCTTCAAGTAAGTTGAAGCAAGTGACAAGGCCCCAAGAGTATTGATAGCTAGACTGAATTCCGGGGTCCCAAACCTTGCTTTTGCACCCGTCTTCTTGTTGAGCAACATTGTTCCATCTGGGTGGCAGGCAGTCTGAATTCTCACTGAAGCAGCCAAACAACTTCCTAGACCCATTCAGTTGAGCTTTACACCAACCTTTGCGTTTAAATTCAAAGCTTCCAACCATAATGAACCTTGCAAGACAATTCTTACCACTGACCATCTTCCTCTTATTCTTAATGCCACAAAGAGTTCTAAGTTGACCATCCGTCTCCAGTAGGCTGTATTCAAGTGGAATTAGAAAGCTAAGGGATATGAATTTCACCCACTTGAATGTTGTGAAGGGTGATGGCAACATAGGGGGAGGTGTTTCTAATGAACGTGCAAGCTCCACTCCCTTGTGCTCTTCTTCAACATCTTCCACCTCTTTGCAATCTTCTTCAATATCAACCTCTTCCTCTTGGTGGATTTCTTCCAATTCAATCTCTTTTTCAGTGTTCACCAAGGGCAAGGGAGGTTGTGCTTCTTCTTCTGCAATCTCCATGTCAAGTCCAATGGGAGCATTAATGATTGAATCCATCTCTTGATCGTCTCCTTCAAAGTCTTCAACCATGATATGCTTTGGAGGTTGTACACCCTCCTCAACATCAATTTCAAACGTCTTTGAAGGAGGCTCTATAACTTGACTTTCCCATGGAGGTTCAGCATCTCCTAAGTCTTCCACCACTGCTTCCTCTTCCTCTTCAATAATTCCGGCTTCCTCCACTCGTTCCAGTACAAATTCATGCTCCTTACTGTCCACCGGAGTTTCTAATGTCTCCTTCATGCTACGTTCTTCATTAGATTGTCCACATGAAGCCATGGGGGTTCCTTGAGTGTCCGAACATTGCAAAGCTAATTGATTTATCGCTTGCTCTAGTTGACGAAGGGTTGCATGAAATTAATCTACTGATTCCTTGAGGCAAGCCTGTGATTCTTGGGTCGATCCAAAAATTAGCGGTGGTGGTTCTTGGGAGTAATTGGGGTGGAATTGGGGTGGTTCTATATATGGTTCATACGGTTCATAGGGTGGTTGGTATGGTGGATATGGGTTAGGGTCATATAGAGGTGAGTGGCAGAAAGGGACTTGTGAGTATGGTGGTTCAAAGTCATGTTGAGGATATCTATCATTTTGGTATGCATTGTAGAGTGGTCTTTGTCTGTGATATCTTGGAAGGTGTTGTTGCTTAAAGGGTTGATCAGATCCTCTTGGCTCCGTCCATCTTTGATTGCTTTGACCTTGATGCATATTCCTGTTATAGCTTCCTCTTCCTGCAACATAGTTATAACCAGACTCATAGCCAAAGGGGTGAGAGTTCATAGTAGTGAGAGAAAATAAAAATAGAAACAAACAAAAAGAAAGTATTTTGAAAAAGATATAATTTTTGAAAAAGGATAAGATAAAAATTTTTTAAAATCTGAATTTTTTTTTTGAAAAATATTTACAATAACCAATAATAAGGCACACGTTTGCAATTCCCCGGCAACGGTGCCATTTTGACGTTAGGATTTTTGCTAGTAAAGAATTTTACAAAAATAGTTGCGTTGTAAGTATAGCTTCTAAACTAACAGAAATCCCTTCGTGCAAACGTTTTGGTTGTCACAAGTAACAAACCCCTTTAAAATTGATAACCGAGTATTTAAACCTCGGGGTCGTCTTCTCAAGGAATTGCAGGGAGGTATGTTCTTATTATTGGTTATGAGTTTTGTAAATCGAGGGTTTTGAGAATGAGGAGCAGATATGATAAATAACAAGTAAACTAAATAAATGACTATAAAATAAACTCTTGGCAAGGTATGAGAACTGGAAGTCCTATCCTTGTTATCCTTATCAATTGTGATGAGAATTGGATTTTTCTCCCACTTTGTTAACCTCTAACTATGAAGGTAAGTTAAGTGGATGAATTAATTCGAATCCTCAAGTCCCAGTCTTTCCTTGGGAAAAGTTAGAGTTATTGGATCTCGAATTAATTCTTGAAGAATTCCAATTTTCAATCAACAATGAGTTTGATAACTCAAGAGTCACCAATTAATCAATCAAAGCCAAAAGGGAAAATATCTAAATTAAATTAAAAGCATTCATATAAATAAAGCCATCAAACTACGTCTAAATATAAATTCAAGTCATAACATAGAAAGGTTCATAAGCCAATTGGGCAACATAAATCAAATACAAGTAAAAGTATTAGAGTAAATAAAAGTAGAAAATAAATATTGAAGGAATATAGAACCTGGATTGAAGATGAATTGAACTAAACTAATAGAAATCCTAAAATCTTAAATCCTAAGAGAGAGGAGAGAACCTCTCTCTCTAAAAACTACATCTAATCCTAAAATCGTGAATTATCAAAGCTTGATTATGAATGGATGCATTCCCCCACTTTATAGCCTCTAATCTGTATTTTCCGGGCCAAAAACTGGGTCAAAATAGCCCAGAACTCGCCCCCTGCGTATTCTGGTACGTTCAGGTCACGGACAAGTGACGCGGAGGCGTCGCCCACGTAGCCGCGCGGATTGAAGTTCGCAGATGCGACGTGTTCGCGTGGATCACGCGTTCGCATCGTCTAGCATCAAAGCAACTATGGCATATTATATATCAAATCGAAGCCCCGGACGTTAGCTTTCCAACGCAAATGGAACCACCTCGTTTGGACCTCTGTAGCTAAAGTTAGAGCCGTTTGAGTGCGAAGAGGTCAGGCTGTCAGCAGTTTCTCCAACTTCTTGTATTCCTTCCATTTTTGCATTCTTTCTTTCCATCCTCTGAGCCATTCATGCCCTATAATATCTGAAAACACTTAACACACATATCAAGGCATCTAATGGTAATAAGAGAGGATTAAACATAGGGAACTTAAGGCCAAAGAAGCATGTTTTCAATCAAAGCACATAATTAGGAAGACAAATGTAAAATCATGCAAATAGTATAAATAAGTGGGTAAAGAGTTGATAAAATCCACTCAATTAAGCACAAGATAAACCATAAAATAGTGGTTTATCAGAAATCCCTAACAAAGGGCCCAAATAGAGGAACACGTCCCAAATCCAAGGGCAGTCCAAGCCCGTAGAGATAAAGGCGGTTCCCTTGAAGATAAGATGACCTCACTTGAAGATAAGATAAAGATAAGATAAGATAACTAACTTATCTTATCAAAGAAGGTCATTCTACGCTATTATAAATACATTAGAGCACCCAGGTATAACTCATACTCTAATTCTACTCAATACCTGCTTAATACCCTTGCTAACTGGTGCGCGAAATTGTGAACAATACTTTTCACAACTCTCATAATCCCTGGTCATGAACTCCAAAAACTTGGTGGTTCAATTCCATGGCATTACACAACTTCGCACAACTAACCAGCAAGTGCACTGGGTCGTCCAAGTAATACCTTACGTGAGTAAGGGTCGATCCCACGGAGATTGTTGGTATGAAGCAAGCTATGGTCACCTTGTAAATCTCAGTCAGGCAGACTCAATAGGTATAGATGATGAACGAAATAAACATAAAGGTAAAGATAGAGATACTTATGTAATTCATTGGTAGGAACTTCAGATAAGCGTATGAAGATGCCTTCCCTTCCGTCTCTCTGCTTTCCTACTGTCTTCATCCAATCCTTCTTACTCCTTTCCATGGCAAGCTCGTGTAGGGTTTCACTGTTGTCAGCAGCTACCTCCCATCCTCTCAGTGAAAGCGATTGCATATGTCCTGTCACGGCATAGCGGAATTCAGCTGTCGGTTCTCGGTCAGGCCGGAATAATATCCATCGATACTTTTGCGTCTGTCACTAACGCCCTAGCCTGCTAGGAGTTTGAAGCACGTCACAGTCATTCAGTCATTGAATCCTACTCAGAATACCACAGACAAGGTTAGACCTTCCGGATTCTCTTGAATGCCGCCATCAGGTCCTGCCTATACCACGAAGATTCCGATTAAAGAATCCAAGAGATGTTCACTAGAGCCTTGATTGCTTGTAGAACAAGAATGGTTGTTAGTCACCTTGTTCATAGGTGAGAATGATGATGAGTGTCACGGATCATCACATTCATCAAGTTGAAGAGCAAGTGATATCTTAGAACAAGAACAAGCGGAATTGAATGGAAGAACAATAGTAATTGCGTTAATACTCGAGGTACAGCAGAGCTCCACACCTTAATCTATGGTGTGTAGAAACTCCACCGTTGAAAATACATAAGAACAAGGTCTAGGCATGGCCGAATGGCCAGCCTCCCAAAGGTCTAAGATAGCATAAAACGAAGATAGCTACCAAAAAGTCTAATACAATAGCAAAAGGTCCTACTTATAGAAAACTAGTAGCCTAAGGTGTACAAAGATGAGTAAATGACATAAAAATCCACTTCCGGGCCCACTTGGTGTGTGCTTGGGCTGAGCAATGAAGCATTTTCGTGTAGAGACTTCTCTTGGAGTTAAACGCCAGCTTTTATGCCAGTTTGGGCGTTTAACTCCAATTTTTGTGCCAGTTCCGGCGTTAAACGCCGGGAATTCTGAAGCTGATTTGCAACGCCGGTTTGGGCCATCAAATCTTGGGCAAAGTATGGACTATCATATATTGCTGGAAAGCCCAGGATGTCTACTTTCCAACGCCGTTGAGAGCGCGCCAATTGGGCTTCTGTAGCTCCAGAAAATCCACTTCGAGTGCAGGGAGGTCAGAATCCAACAGCATCTGCAGTCCTTTTGAGTCTCTGGATCAGATTTTTGCTCAGATCCCTCAATTTCAGCCAGAAAATACCTGAAATCACAGAAAAACACACAAACTCATAGTAAATTCCAGAAAAGTGAATTTTAACTAAAAACTAATAAAAATATACTAAAAACTAACTAGATCAAACTAAAAACATACTAAAAACAATGCCAAAAAGCGTACAAATTATCCGCTCATCACAACACCAAACTTAAATTGTTGCTTGTCCCCAAGCAACTGAAAATCAAATAAGATAAAAAGAAGAGAATATACTATAGACTCCAAATTATCAATGAAACATAGCTCCAAATTAGATGAGCGGGACTAGTAGCTTTTTGCCTCCGAACAGTTTTGGCATCTCACTTTATCCTTTGAAATTCAGAATGATTGGCTTCTTTAGGAACTCAGAATCCAGATAGTGTTATTGATTCTCCTAGTTAAGTATGATAATTCTTGAACACAGTTACTTATTGAGTCTTGGCCGTGGCCCAAAGCACTCTGTCTTCCAGTATTACCACCGGATACATACATGCCACAGACACATAATTGGGTGAACCTTTTCAGATTGTGACTCAGCTTTGCTAAAGTCCCCAATTAGAGGTGTCCAGGGTTCTTAAGCACACTCTTATTGCCTTGGATCACAACTTTATTTCTTTTCTTTTTCTTTCTTTTTCTCTTTCTCCCCCCTTTTTTTTTCTCCTTCTTTTTCTCTTTTTTTTTTGTATTCACTGCTTTTTCTTGCTTCAAGAATCATTTTTATGATTTTTCAGATCCTCAGTAACATGTCTCCTTTTTCATCATTCTTTCAAGAGCCAACAAATTTAACATTCATGAATCACAAATTCAAAAGACATATGCACTGTTTAAGCATACATTCAGAAAACAAAAAGTATTGTCACCACATCAAACTAATTAAGCTAGTTTTAAAGATGAATTTGAAATCCTGTACTTCTTGTTCTTTTGTGATAAAAACAGTTTTCATTTAAGAAAGGTGATGGATTCATATTCATAGCTTTAAGGCATAGACACTAAGACACTAATGATCATAAGACACAAACATGGATAAATATAAAGCACTAAAATTCGAAAAACAGAAAAATAAAGAACAAGGAGATTAAAGAACGGGTCCACCTTAGTGATGGCGGCTCTTTCTTTCTCTTGAAGATCCTATGGAGTGCTTGAGCTCCACAATGTCTCTTCCTTGTCTTTGTTGCTCCTTTGATCTTCTCCAATTTCATGGAGGATGATGGAGTGTTCTTGGTGCTCCACCCTTAGTTGTCCCATGTTGGAACTTAATTCTCCTAGGGAGGTGTTCAGTTGCTCCCAATAGTCTTGTGGAGGAAAGTGCATCCCTTGAGGTATCTCAGGGATCTCATGATGAGAGGGGTCTCTTGTTTGCTCCATCTTCTTCTTAGTGATGGGCTTGAGGTTATGCCTTCTCAGTTGAACCGGCTTTGGATGCCATAAATGGTTATGGAAAAACAAAAAGCAATGCTTTTACCACACCAAACTTAAAAGGTTTGCTCGTCCTCGAGCAAAAGAAGAAAGAAGAGAGTAGAAGAAGAAGAAATGGAGGAGAGGGAGATGGCTTTGTGGTTCAGCCAGAAGGGGAAGAAGTAGTGGTTTATGAAGGATGGATGTGAGTGGTGAAGAGAAAGAGATGTTGAGGTGATTGGTGAATGGGTGAAGAAGAAGAGAAAGAGTGGTGGGGTTTATGGGGATCCTGTGGGGTCCACAGATCCTTAGGTGTCAAGGAAAAGTCATCCCTGCACCAAATGGCATCAAAATCCACGTTTTGAGCCATTTCTGGCGTTAAACGCCGGGCTGGTGCCCATTTCTGGCGTTTAACGCCAGGTTCTAGCCCTTTCCTGGCGTTTAACGCCAGTCTGGTGCCCCTTTCTGGCGTTAAACGCCCAGAATGGTGCCAGACTGGGCGTTAAACGCCCAACTGCTAGGCTTACTGGCGTTTAAACGCCAGCAGCATCTTCCTCCAGGGTGTGCTGTTTTTCTTCCTGTTTTTCATTCTGTTTTGCTTTTTTCATTGTTTTGTGACTTCTTATGATCATTAACCTACAAAAAAGATAAAATAACAAAAGAAAATAGTTAACTATAAAACATTGGGTTGCCTCCCAACAAGCGCTTCTTTAATGTCATTAGCTTGACAGAGGACTCCCATGGAGCCTCAAAAATACTCAGAACCGTGTTGGAACCTCCCAACACCAAACTTAGAGTTTGAATGTGGGGGTTCAACACCAAACTTAGAGTTTGGTTGTGGCCTCCCAACACCAAACTTAGAGTTTGACTGTGGGGGCTCTGCTTGGCTCTGTTTTGAGAGAAGCTCTTCATGCTTCCTCTCCATGATGATAGAGGGATGTCCTTGGGCCTTAAACACCAAGGATTCTTCATTCACTTGAATGATCAACTCTCCTCTATCAACATCAATCACAGCCTTTGCTGTGGCTAGGAAGGGTCTGCCAAGGATGATGGATTCATCCATGCACTTCCCAGTCTCTAGGACAATGAAATCAGTAGGAATGTAATGGTCTTCAACTTTACCAAAACATTCTCTACAAGTCCATAAGCTTGTTTTCTTGAGTTGTCTGCCATCTCTAGTGAGATTCTTGCAGCTTGTACCTCAAAGATCCCTAGCTTCTCCATTACAGAGAGAGGCATGAGGTTTACACTTGACCCTAAGTCACACAGATCCTTCTTGAAGGTCATGGTGCCTATGGTACAAGGTATGGAAAACTTCCCAGGATCTTGTCTCTTTTGAGGTAGTTTCTGCCTAGACAAGTCATCCAGTTCTTTGGTGAGCAAAGGGGGTTCATCCTCCCAAGTCTCATTTCCAAATAACTTGTCATTTAGCTTCATGATTGCTCCAAGGTATTTAGCAACTTGCTCTTCAGTGACATACTCATCCTCTTCAGAGGAGGAATACTCATCAGAGCTCATGAAAGGCAGAAGTAAGTCCAATGGAATCTCTATGGTCTCATTTTGAGCCTCAGATTCCCATGGTTCCTCATTGGGGAACTCAGAGGAGATTGGTGCACGCCCATTGAGGTCTTCCTCAGTGGCGTCCACCTCCTCTCTTTCTTCTCCATATTCGGCCATGTTTATGGCTTTGCACTCTCCTTTTGGATTTTCTTCTGTATTACTTGGGAGAGTACTAGGAGGGAGTTCAGTAATTTTCTTGCTCAGCTGACCCACTTGTCCTTCCAAATTTCTGATGGAGGACCTTGTTTCATTCATGAAACTTTGAGTGGTTTTGATTAGATCAGAGACCATTGTTGCTAAGTCAGAGGTATTCTGCTTAGAACTCTCTGTCTGTTGCTGAGAAGATGATGGAAAAGGCTTGCCATTGCTAAACCTGTTTCTTCCACCATTGTTGTTGTTGAAACCTTGTTGAGGTTTCTCTTGATTCTTCCATGAGAAATTTGGGTGATTTCTCCATGAAGAATTATAGGTGTTACCATAGGGTTCTCCTAGGTAATTCACCTCTTCCATTGAAGGGTTCTCAGGATCATAAGCTTCTTCCTTAGATGAAGCATCCTTAGTACTGTTTGGTGCATTTTGCATTCCAGACAGACTTTGAGAAATCAAATTGACTTGTTGAGTCAATATTTTATTCTGAGCCAAAATGGCGTTCAGAGTGTCAATCTCAAGAACTCCTTTCTTCTGATTAGTCCCATTGTTCACAGGATTCCTTTCAGAAGTGTACATGAATTGGTTATTTGCAACCATTTCAATTAGCTCTTGAGCCTCTGTAGGCGTCTTCTTCAGATGAAGAGATCCTCCAAGGACATCTTAGATAGTTCAGAGAGACCATCATAGAAAATACCTATGATGCTCCATTCAGAAAGCATGTCTGAGGGACATTTTCTGATTAATTGTTTGTATCTTTCCCAAGCTTCATAGAGGGATTCTCCATCCTTCTGTCTGAAGGTTTGGACTTCCACTCTAAGCTTACTCCATCTTTGTGGTGGAAAGAACTTTGCCAAGAAGGCATTGACTAGCTTTTCCCAAGAGTCCAGGCTTTCTTTAGGTTGAGAGTCCAACCATATTCTAGCTCTGTCTCTTACAGCAAAAGGGAATAGCATCAGTCTATAGACCTCAGGGTCTGCCCCATTAGTCTTGACTGTGTCACAGATTTGCAAGAACTCAGCTAAAAACTGATGAGGATCTTCCAATGGAAGTCCATGGTACTTGCAATTCTGTTGCATTAGAGAAACTAATTGAGGCTTAAGCTCAAAGTTGTTTGCTCCAATGGCAGGGATAGAGATGCTTCTCCCATAGAAGTTGGGAGTAGGTGCAGTAAAGTCACCCAGCACCTTCCTTGCATTGTTGGCATTGTTGTTATTTTCGGCTGCCATGGGTTTTTCTTCTTTGAAGAATTCGGTCAGGTCCTTAACAGAGAGTTGTGCCTTAGCTTCTCTTAGCTTTCGCTTCAAGGTCCTTTCAGGTTCAGGGTCAGCTTCAACAAGAATGCCTTTGTCTTTGTTCCTGCTCATATGAAAGAGAAGAGAACAAGAAAATATGGAATCCTCTATGTCACAGTATAGAGATTCCTTGAGGTGTCAGAGGAAGAAGAGAAATAGAAGACAGAAGTAGAAAATTCGAACTTATCAAAGAAGATGGAGTTCGAATTTTGCATTAAGGGATAGTGTTAGTCCATAAACAGAAGGATGTGAGAAGAAGGGAAGTAATTTTCGAAAATTAAGTAAAAGATTTTGAAAAAATTTTTGAAAAACACTAATTGATTTTCGAAAATAAGAGTGGGAAAGAAATCAAGTGATTTTTGAAAAAGATTTTGAAATTAGAAGTTAAAAAGATTTGATTGAAAACTATTTTGAAAAAGATGTGGTTAAGAAGATATGATTGGTTTAAAAAAATGTGATTGAGAAAATATGATTTGAAAACAATTTTAAAAGATATGATTTGTAAACAATTTGAAAAGATATGATTTTTAAAAATTAATGACTTGCCTAACAAGAAAAGATATGATTCAAACATAAAACCTTCCTCAACATAAAAGGCAAAAAATGTTCAATCAAATCATTAATTGTTAGTAAGTATCTTTGAAAAAGGAAAGAAATTGATTTTGAAAACATTTGATTGAAAAGATATGATTTGAAAAAGATTTGATTTTGAAAAACTTTGAAAACTTGAAAAAAATTGATTTTGAAAACAAAATCTTTCCCCCTTTGCCATCCTGGCGTTAAACGCCCAGAATGGTGCACATTCTGGCGTTTAACGCCCAAACTACTACCCTTTTGGGCGTTAAACGCCCAGCCAGGCACCCTGGCTGGCGTTTAAACGCCAGTCTGTCTTCTTCACTGGGCATTTTTGAATGCTCAGCTTTTTCTGTGTGATTCCTCTGCAGTATGTTCTGAATCTTCAATTCTCTGTATTATTGACTTGAAAAGACACAAATTAAAAATATTTTTGGATTTTTAATAATGAGGAATAATCAAAATGCAACTAAAATCAAATAACAATGCATGCAAGACACCAAACTTAGCAGTTTGTATACCATTGACACTAACAAAATGAGAATGCATAGAACAAAACACTCAAGTCAATAGAATTCAAAGATCAAAACAAGGAAATCATCAAGAACAACTTGAAGATCAATGAGGACACATGCATGAATGCAATAAGAACAGAAACATGCAATTGACACTAAACTTAAGATGAGACTCTAGACTCAAGCAAGAAATATTTTTGGATTTTATGATTTTGTAATTTTTTTTGTGTTTTTCGAAAATTAAGTGGAAAAAGATATCAAAATTCTTAATGAGAATTCCAGGAATCATGCAATGTTAGTCTAAAGCTTTAGTCTAAAGGAATTAGACATAGCTAGCTAAGCTTCAGCAAGACATTGCATTCAAGAGCTAAATTGATGATGATCAATCAGCTTTGGTGATGATAAGAACATCACCTTGAAACACTAGAATTCATTCTTAAGAACTCTGAAGAAAAATAATACCTAATCTAAGCAACAAGATGAACCGTCAGTTGTCCAAACTCGAACAATCCCCGGCAACGGTGCCAAAAACTTGGTGCGCGAAATTGTGAACAATACTTTTCACAACTCTCATAATCCCTGGTCATGAACTCCAAAAACTTGGTGGTTCAATTCCATGGCATTACACAACTTCGCACAACTAACCAGCAAGTGCACTGGGTCGTCCAAGTAATACCTTACGTGAGTAAGGGTCGATCCCACGGAGATTGTTGGTATGAAGCAAGCTATGGTCACCTTGTAAATCTCAGTCAGGCAGACTCAATAGGTATAGATGATGAACGAAATAAACATAAAGGTAAAGATAGAGATACTTATGTAATTCATTGGTAGGAACTTCAGATAAGCGTATGAAGATGCCTTCCCTTCCGTCTCTCTGCTTTCCTACTGTCTTCATCCAATCCTTCTTACTCCTTTCCATGGCAAGCTCGTGTAGGGTTTCACTGTTGTCAGCAGCTACCTCCCATCCTCTCAGTGAAAGCAATTGCATATGTCCTGTCACGGCATAGCGGAATTCAGCTGTCGGTTCTCGGTCAGGCCGGAATAATATCCATCGATACTTTTGCGTCTGTCACTAACGCCCTAGCCTGCTAGGAGTTTGAAGCACGTCACAGTCATTCAGTCATTGAATCCTACTCAGAATACCACAGACAAGGTTAGACCTTCCGGATTCTCTTGAATGCCACCATCAGGTCCTGCCTATACCACGAAGATTCCGATTAAAGAATCCAAGAGATGTTCACTAGAGCCTTGATTGCTTGTAGAACAAGAATGGTTGTCAGTCACCTTGTTCATAGGTGAGAATGATGATGAGTGTCACGGATCATCACATTCATCAAGTTGAAGAGCAAGTGATATCTTAGAACAAGAACAAGCGGAATTGAATGGAAGAACAATAGTAATTGCGTTAATACTCGAGGTACAGCAGAGCTCCACACCTTAATCTATGGTGTGTAGAAACTCCACCGTTGAAAATACATAAGAACAAGGTCTAGGCATGGCCGAATGGCCAGCCTCCCAAAGGTCTAAGGTAGCATAAAACGAAGATAGCTACCAAAAAGTCTAATACAATAGCAAAAGGTCCTACTTATAGAAAACTAGTAGCCTAAGGTGTACAAAGATGAGTAAATGACATAAAAATCCACTTCCGGGCCCACTTGGTGTGTGCTTGGGCTGAGCAATGAAGCATTTTCGTGTAGAGACTTCTCTTGGAGTTAAACGCCAGCTTTTATGCCAGTTTGGGCGTTTAACTCCCATTTAGGTGCCAGTTCCGGCGTTTAACGCTGGAATTTCTTGAGGTGACTTTCAACGCCGGTTTGGGCCATCAAATCTTGGGCAAAGTATGGACTATCATATATTGCTGGAAAGCCCAGGATGTCTACTTTCCAACGCCGTTGAGAGCGCGCCAATTGGGCTTCTGTAGCTCCAGAAAATCCACTTCGAGTGCAGGGAGGTCAGAATCCAACAGCATCTGCAGTCCTTTTGAGTCTCTGGATCAGATTTTTGCTCAGATCCCTCAATTTCAGCCAGAAAATACCTGAAATCACAGAAAAACACACAAACTCATAGTAAAGTCCAGAAAAGTGAATTTTAACTAAAAACTAATAAAAATATACTAAAAACTAACTAGATCAAACTAAAAACATACTAAAAACAATGCCAAAAAGCGTACAAATTATCCGCTCATCACTAACTTAAGCATCGGAGTCCATTGCAGGTACCCCCCACCCTCCGGGGACGAAGGATCAACATCATCACCAAGTCCAACGAGTCGGACACAGCGACTCCGACCACAATCATCAGATCAGACTCCACAGCTCCGACCAGCATAGAAGATCTCGTCCGAGATTGACCTCTAGTTTCAAGTAACCCTCGGAACATTGGCGCCGTTGCCGGGGAACCTAGAAGTGATCCCAGCCCCATGACGGACGACCATGAGAACAACCACGGCTCAGATCTAGAAGATAGAACGCCGCACAAAAACGCGGACACTACACCAAAAGACACTCCCCAAATCAACAATAAGGACTCCTGGTGGATGAAATTGTGATCCATATTCTTTGTATTTGTATGAAATCATTATTATGGCACCAGTTGAATTCACAACTCCGTTCAACTAACCAGCAAGTGTACTGGGTCGTCCAAGTAATAAACCTTACGTGAGTAAGGGTCGATCCCACAGAGATTGTTGGTATGAAGCAAGCTATGGTCACCTTGTAAATCTCAGTTAGGCAGATTAAATTTGTTTATGGTTTCGACAATTAATAATAAAATAGAAATAATAAAAGGGATAGAATACTTATGCAGAGTCATTGGTGGGAATTTCAGATAAGCGAATGGAGATACTGTATGGCTCGAGAACGCCTACTTTCCTATTGCTTCAACTCAATCCTTCTTACTCCTTTCCATAGCAAACTATGTATAGGGGTTCACCGTTCGATGATGGCTACTTTGTATCCTCTTTGGAAAATGGTCCTCTGCGCTGTCACTCGCATGGCTAATCGTCTGGAGGCATCACACTAGCCGAAGGCTACATCCCATCCTCGCAGTGAAAACTACGCTCGCGCGCTCTGTCACAGCACGGCTAATCACTGGTTGGTTCCCGCTCTTGCTGGAATAGAATCCCTTGATTCTTTTGCGTCTGTCACTAACGCCCAGCACTTGCAAGTCTGAAGTACGTCACAGTCATTCATTACCGGAATCCTACTCGGAATACCACAGACAAGGTTAGACTTTCCAGATTCCCAGGATCCTACTCGGAATACCACAGGCAAGGTTAGACTTTTCGGATTCTCATGAATGCCGCCATCTATCTAGCTTATACCACGAAGATTCTGTTGGGGAATCTAAGAGATACACATTCAAGCTCGTTTGCATGTAGAACGGAGGTGGTTGTCAATCACACGCGTTCATAGGTGAGAATGATGATGAGCGTCACATAATCATCACATTCATCATGTTCTTGGGTGCGAATGAATATCTTGGAATAAGAACAAGTTGAATTGAATGGAAGAAAATAGAATTGCATTAATACTTGAGGTACAGTAGAGCTCCACACCCTTAATCTATAGTGTGCAGAAACTCCACTGTTGAAAATACATAAGTAAAAGGTTCAGGCATGGTCGAATGGCCAGCCCCCTGAGTGATCAAGAGACCGAATAATCAAAGGCTAAACAGTCAAGAGATTAAACTGTCAAAATATGTCTAATACAATAGTTAAATGTTCTATTTATAATAAACTAGCTCCTAGGGTTTACATGAGTAAGTAATTGATGCATAAATCCACTTCCGGGGCCCACTTGGTGTATGCTTGGGCTGAGCTTGATCAATCCACGAGCTGAGGCTTCTCTTGGAGTTGAACTCCGAGTTATGACGTGTTTTGGGCGTTCAACTCCGGATCATGACGTTTTTCTGGCGTTTAACTCTAGATAGCAGCATGTACTTGGCGTTCAACGCCAAGTTACGTCATCAATTTCCGAATAAAGTATGAACTATTATATATTACTGGAAAGCTCTGGATGTCTACTTTCCAACGCCATTGAGAGCGCACGATTTGGAGTTCTGTAGCTCCAGAAAATCCATTTTGAGTGCAGGGAGGTCAGATTCCAACAACATCAGCAGTCCTTTTGTCAGCCTTTTTCAGAGTTTTGCTCAAGTCCCTCAATTTCAGCCAAAAATTACCTGAAATCACAGAAAAACACACAAACTCATAGTAAAGTCCAGAAATGTGAATTTAACATAAAAACTAATGAAAACATCCCTAAAAGTAGCTTAAACTTACTAAAAACTACCTAAAAACAATGCCAAAAAGCGTATAAATTATCCGCTCATCACAACACCAAACTTAAATTGTTGCTTGTCCCCAAGCAACTGAAAATCAAATAGGATAAAAAGAAGAGAATATACTATAAATTCCAAAATATCAATGAATATTAATTATAATTAGATGAGCGGGACTTGTAGCTTTTTGCTTCTGAACAGTTTTGGCATTTCACTTTTTCCTTTGAAGCTTAGAATGATTGGCTTCTCTAGGAACTTAGAATTTCGGATAGTGTTATTGACTTTTGATGACAAGTCATCTTAGCCTAGTTTTACTAGTCTTTTTCTTTTGTTTTCACTTGAATTATGCACTTTCTTAAGCCTTAAGCAAGCCAATTGGGTAGATTTTCATGCTTCCTTTGATTGAATCAACCATATGTGAATTAATGCAATTTCATGAGGATTTATGCTATAATTGTTGCATATTATGATAGATTGAACATCTCATGATTTTGGGCATAGCTTTGATGCGTTTGGTTGATTAATGATAGGTGAAGAAAGCTTGGAGAAAAGTGGAAGAAAGAAGGAACGGCTAGAAGCAAAGAGGAGACAATGAAACAAGTGAATTTGAATCAGGAAACGTAAAGTTTGAGTTGAAGTTAGCCCTCAAACTTTGGCACAAACTTTTGGTGCAAAGTTAGCCTCAAAGTTTGCCCCCAAACTTGAAGGCTAACTTGAGAAGTTGAAATTTCTTCCCTGGGCACTCAGAGTTTGCGCCAACGTTAGCCCCCAAACTTGGAGGCTAACGTTGGCATGTCAATTTCTCACCCAGGGTAGCCAAAGTTTGCGCTCAAGTTTGCCCCCAAACTTGGAGGCTAACTTTGGCATGTCAATTTCTCCCAGGGGTGGCCAAAGTTTGCGCTCAAGTTTGACCCCAAACTTGGAGGCTAACTTTGGCGCCAATTGTGTTTAAGGAAAGGCCAAAGTTTGCGCTGAAGTTTGCCCCCTAACTTTGGCACCAACTTTGGCACCAGAAAAATGGGCTTGCTGATATAAAAAGTTGGCCTCAAAGTTAGCCCCCAAACTTTGACTCAAACTTTGAATCCAACTTTACAAAACTCAAATCCGGTTCACATGGTTCACTTGGGTTTCTCTCCAAACTTCAAGAGCAATTAACCAAGGCCTCTTTCAACCCAATTCCACCAAGAGCAAGGGCCCAACTCAAGGCCTGAAGATCAAGTGAAGAAAGTGTATAAATAGGCTAGAATTCAAGTTAATTGGAGAGCTCGCTTTTCGGATTTTTCATAGAGCTTTCCTTTTAAATTTTAGTTACAGAGAGTGATCTTTAGTTTCATAGTTGGGGAAGGAGAAGTTCATTCTCTTCCTCTTAGTTTTATTGCTTTTAATTTCAATTATAATTGTCTTGGATCTTGGGTTGGAGAGTTGAAGGAATTCTGTTTCAATCTCCCCTCGGATCTCTCTGTTCATTTTCATTGCAATTTAATTTCAATTACGATTACTTGCTTCTTCATCTAATTCCGTTGCAATTTACAATTCCCTTGCTATTGCTCTTGTTGGATCTAGGAAGGCATTGAGATCTAGACTTGGTTTTCTAGTCTCTGGGTCTTGAGATCCATTTTCCCATTTTCAATTTGCTCTTACTTTACTTGTTCATTTACTTTTCTGTTTTGAATCTGATTCAACCCCAATTCCCATTTACTTTCTGTTTGATGCAATTTAACTTCTCTTTGTTTAATTCCTGCAAATCCAAGTCCCAATCCCCTTTACATTTCAAGCCATTTACATTTCTTGCATCTTAAGATTCTGCAATTTACATTTCTTGCACTCTAAGTTTCTGCCATTTAATTTCTTGTTTCTTAAGATTCAGCACTTTAATTTTTGTTCTCTTTAAATCCATGCCAATTTCCCATTCCCTTTACTTTCAATGCAATTTAAATCCTGCCAATCACCAATCAATCAACCAAATCTTGATTCGCTTGACTAATTCAACCACTAAGCTAAAATTGCTCAATCCTTCAATCCCTGTGGGATCGACCTCACACCCGTGAGTTTTTATTACTTGATGCGACCCGGTGTACTTGCCGGTTAGATTGGTGTTGTTTTGGGAGAAATTCATTTTTCCACCAAAATAATCCCATCAACTTTCCTAGTTAAGCATGTTGATTCTTGAACACAGCTACTTATGAGTCTTGGCTGTGGCCCTAAGCACTTTGTTTTCCAGTATTACCACCGGCTACATAAATGCCACAGACACATAACTGGGTGAACCTTTTCAGATTGTGACTCAGCTTTGCTAGAGTCCCCAGTTAGTGGTGTCCAGAGCTCTTAAGCACACTCTTTTTGCTTTGGATCACGACTTTAACCACTCAGTCTCAAGCTTTTCACTTGGACCTTCATGACACAAGCACATGGTTGGGGACAGCTTGGTTTAGCCGCTTAGGCCTGGATTTTATTTCCTTGGGCCCTCCTATCCATTGATGCTCAAAGCCTTGGATCCTTTCTACCCTTGCCTTTTGGTTTTAAGGGCTATTGGCTTTTTCTACTTGCTTTTTCTTTTTCTTTCTATTTTTTTTCGCCATTTTTTTTCCGCAAGCTTTTTTTTTCACAGCTTTTTCTTGCTTCAATAATCAATTTCATGATTTTTCAGATCCTCAATAACATTTCTCTTTGTTCATCATTCTTTCAAGAGCCAACAGTTTTAACATTCATAAACAACAAGATCAAAAGACATATGCACTGTTCAAGCATTCATTCAGAAAACAAAAGTATTGTCACCACATCAATATAATTAAATTAAATTCAAGGATAATTTCAAAATTCATGTACTTCTTGTTCTTTTGAATTAAAACATTTTTCATTTAAGAGAGGTGAAGGATTAATGGAATTTATTCATAGCTTTAAGGCATAGTTACTACATACTAATGATCATGAAGTAAAGACACAAAACATAGATAAACACAACATTAAAAACCAAAAAGCAGAAAGAAATAAGAACAAGGAATGAATCCACCTGAGTGAGGGTGGCGCCTTCTTGAAGGTCCAATGGTGCTCTTTGAGCTCCTCTATGTCTCTTCCTTGCTTCTGTTGAATGATTCCTAGTAATTTTGGTGTTCCTACCCTTAGTTGCTTCCAATATTTGTGTGGAGGACAATTTATCCCCTGAGGTATCTCAGGGATCTCTTGATTTGCAGCCACATGTTCTACCACTGAGCTATAAACCCTTTACATGAGTCTTTCCATCTCCCATGACTCAGAGGTAGAAGCTTTTGTCTTCCTTTTGAGGTTTCTCTGGCCTTAGGTGCCATTAATGGTAATGGAAAAGCAAAAAAACTATGCTTTTACCACACCAAACTTAAAATATTGCTCGCCCTCGAGCAAGAGGAGTAAGAAGAGAAGATGAAGAAGAAGAAGAAAATAGAGGAGAGTGAGGGAAGATGGATTCGGCTATATGGGTGGGATTGGGTGGGAAAGAGAAGTTGAATTGTAAAGGTAGGTGGGGTGTGTGGGGAAGAGTGGATAAATGTAGGTGGTGAATGAAAAACAGAAGGGATGACCATGAATGGAGAGAGAGAGGTCGAGGTAGATGGGGATCCTGTGAGGTTCACAGATCCTGAGGTGATCCTGTGGGGTCCACAGATCCTGAGGTGTCAGGGAATTCCATCCCTGCACCAAATAGGCATGTAAAATGCCTTTCCACACCATTCTGGTGTTTAAACGCCGTGTGGTGCACATTCTGGGCGTTCAACGCCCATGTAGAGCATGTTTCTGGCGTTGAACGCCAGTTTGATGCTTGTTACTGGCGTTCAGCACCAGCTTTTCTTCTCTGGGCACATTCCTGGCGTTCAGCGCCAGAATGTTGCTTGTTTCTGGCGTTCAGCGCCAGAATGATGCTCTGTTCTGGCGTTGAACACCGGCCAGATGCATCTTACTGGCGTTGAACGCCAGCCTGTGCTTCCTCCAGGGTGTGATTTTTTTCTTCTGCTGTTTTTGATTCTGTTTTTAATTTTTATGATTTTTTCGTGACTCCTCATGATCATGTACCTAATAAAACACAAAATAACAATAAAATAGAATAAAATAAAAATTAGATAAATAAAATTGGGTTGCCCCCCAACAAGCGCTTCTTTAATGTCAATAGCTTGACAGTGGCTCTCATGGAGCCACAAGGTGATCAGGTCAATGTTGTATAGTTGCCAACACCAAACTTAGAGTTTGGATATGGGGTCTTAATACCAAACTTAGAGTTTGGTTGTGGCCTCACAACACCAAACTTAGAGTTTGACTGTGTGGGCTCTTCTTGACTCTAAACTGAGAGAAGCTCTTCATGCTTACTCTCTTTTGTCACAGAGGGATGGCCATGTGCCTTAAACACAAGGTAGTCCCCATTCAATTGAAGGACTAATTCACCTCTGTTGACATCTATCACAGCTCCTGCTGTGGCTAGGAAAGGTCTTCTAAGGATGATGCAATCATCCTCTTCCTTCCTAGTGTCTAAGATTATGAAATCAGTAGGGATGTAAAGGCCTTCAACCTTTACTAGTACGTCCTCTACTATTCCATAAGCCTGTCTCAATGACTTGTCTGCCAGTTGTAATGAGAACAAGGCAGGTTGTACCTCAATGATCCCCAGCTTCTCCATTACAGAGAGTGGCATAAGATTTATCCCTGACCCCAGATCACACAGAGCTTTTTCAAAGATCATGGTGCCTATGGTACAAGGTATTAAGAACTTGCCAGGATCTTGCTTCTTTTGAGGTAAAATTTTCTGAATCTAGGTATCAAGTTCATTAATGAGCAAGGGAGGTTCACTTTCCCAAGTCTCATTACCAAATAACTTGGCATTCAGCTTCATGATAGCTCCTAAATATTGAGCAACTTGCTCTCCAGTCACATCTTCATCCTCTTCAGAGGATGAATAGTCTTCAGAGCTCATGAATGGCAGAAGGAGATTCAATGGAATCTCTATGGTCTCTATATGAGCCTCGGATTCCTTTGGATCCTTAATAGGAAACTCCTTCTTGCTTGAGGGACGTCCCAGGAGGTCTTTCTCACTAGAATTTTCATCCTCCTCCTCCCTTGTGCATTCGGCCATATTGACTACGTCAATGGCTTTGCACTCTCCTTTTGGATTCTCTTCTGTATTGCTTGGGAGAATACTGGGAGGAGTTTCAATGACTTTCTTACTCAGCTGGCCCACTTGTGCCTCCAGATTTCTAATGGAGGATCTTGTTTCACTCATGAAACTGAAAGTGGCCTTTGACAGATCAGAGACTACATTGGCTAAATTAGAGGTGTTTTGTTCAGAATTCTCTGTCTGTTGCTGAGAAGATGATGGATATGGCTTGCTATTGCCCAGCCTATTACGTCCACCATTGTTAAAGCCTTGTTGAGGCTTTTGTTGATCCTTCCATGAGAAATTTGGATGATTTCTCCATGATGGGTTATAAGTGTTTCCATAAGGTTCACCCATGTAATTAACCTCTGCCATGGCAGGGTTCTCAGGATCATAAGCTTCTTCAGAAGCTGCCTCTCTAGTACTGTTGGATGCATGTTGCCATCAATTCAGATTTTGAGAGATCATGTTGACCTGTTGAGTCAACACTTTGTTCTGAGCCAATATGGCATTCAGAGTATCAATTTCAAGAACTCCTTTCTTCTGAGGTATCCCAGTATTCACGGAATTCCTCTCAGAAGTGTACATGAATTGGTTGTTTGTAACCATGTCAATGAGTTCTTGAGCCTCTTCAGGCATTTTCTTCAGGTGAATAGATCCACCTGCAGAATGGTCCAATGACATTTTCGAAAATTCAGAGAGACCATAATAGAATATATCTAATATGGTCCATTCTGAAAACATGTCAGATGGACATCTTTTGGTCAGCTGCTTGTATCTTTCCCAAGCTTCATAGATGGATTCACCATCTTTTTGTTTGAAGGTTTGAACATCCACTCTTAGCTTGCTCAGCTTTTGAGGAGGAAAGAATTTATCCAAGAAGGCAGTGACCAGCTTATCCCATGAGTCTAGGCTATCCTTGGGTTGTGTATCCAACCATATTCTAGCTCTGTCTCTTACAGCAAAAGGGAAAAGCATGAGTCTGTAGACTTCAGGATCAACTCCATTTGTCTTTACAGTCTCACAGATCTGCAAGAACTCAGTTAAGAACTGATAAGGATCTTCAGATGGAAGTCCATAAAACTTGCAGTTTTGTTTCATTAAAGCAACTAGTTGAGGCTTAAGCTCAAAGTTATTGGCTCCAATGGCAGGAATGGAGATGCTTCTTCCATCAAACTTGGACGTTGGCTTTGTGAAGTCACCAAGCATTCTCCTTGCATTATTATTATTTTTGGCTGCCATCTCCTTCTCTTGTTCGAAAATTTCTGAAAGGTTATTTCTGGATTGTTGTAATTTAGCTTCTCTTAATTTTCTCTTCAAAGTCCATTCAGGTTCTGGATCAATTTCAACAAGAGTACCTTTATCCCTGTTCCTGCTCATATGAAAGAGAAGAAACAAGAAAAGAAAGAGGAATCCTCTATGTCACAGTATAGAGATTCCTTTATGTTAGTAGAAGAAGAAGGGGGTAGAAGAATGAAGAAGGATGGATTCGGATTTATGGATAAAGAGAGGTGGAGAGAAGTGTTAGTAATTAAATAATTAAATAGAAGAAGAAAAGAGAAGGGATATTTCGAAAATAATTTTTGAAAAAGGGGTTAGTAATTTTCGAAAATTAGAGATAAATTGTAATTAAAATTGAAATTATTAATTAATTAAAAAGAATTTTTGAAAAAGAAAGAGGTATTTTCGAAAATTAGAGGGGGAGAAGTAGTTAGGTGGTTTTGAAAAAGATAAGAAACAAACAAAAAGTTAGTTAGTTGATTGAAAAAGATTTGAAATCAAAATTTAAGAAGATAAGAAGTTAGATAAGGTATTTTGAAATCAAATTTTGAAAAAGATAAAATTTTTGAAAAAGATCAAATAAAAGATAAAAAAGATTTAATTCAAAAATTTTGAAATTATTTACTTTACTAACAAGAAACTACAAGATAAGATTCTAAAACTTTAAAATTGAACCTTTCTTAACAAGAAAGTAACAAACTTCAAATTTTTGAACCAATCACATTAATTGTTAGCTAATTTTCGAAAATTAGATATAAAAGCTAAGAAAAAGATTTTTGAAAAATAATTTTCAAAATTTTTGAAAATAATAAAAAAAATGAAAAAGATATGATTTTTGAAAAAGATTTTGAAAAGATGAGATTTTTAAAATTGAAATTTTGACTTGACTTGTAAGAAACAACTAATTTTAAAAATTTTTTGACCAAGTCAACCCAAAATTTCGAAAATTTGGAGGGAAATAAGGAAAAGATATTTTTTTGATTTTTGAATTTTTAATTATTAGAGAGAAAAACAACAAATTTACTCAATGCATGAAATTTTTAGATCAAAACAATGAATGCATGCAAGAATGCTATGAATGTCAAGATGAATACCAAGAACACTTTGAAGATCACGATGAACATCAAGAACATAATTTTGAAAAATTTTTGATGCAAAGAAAACATGCAAGATACCAAACTTAGAAATTTTTAATGCTTGGAAAATATGAATGCAAAGATGCACATGAAAAACAATAAACAATACAAAACAAGAAATCATCAAGATCAAACAAGAAGACTTGTCAAGAACGACTTGAAGATCATGAAGAACACTATGAATGCATGGATTTTCGAAAAATGCAAGAAAAAATTTTTAAAAAGCATGCAATTGACACCAAACTTAAAAATTGACTCAAGACTCAAACAAGAAACACAAAATATTTTTAGTTTTTATGATTTTATTATTTTTTTATTTTTTTTTTGGATTTTTATTAAATTTTTTTTCGAAAATATATTTTAGAAAAACGAAAAAGAAAAGAAAAATTTTGAAAAAGATTTTTTTTTGAAAAGAAAATTACCTAATCTGAGCAACAAGATGAACCGTCAGTTGTCCATACTCGAACAATCCCCGGCAACGGCGCCAAAAACTTGGTGGACGAAATTGTGATCCATATTCTTTGTATTTGTATGAAATCATTATTATGGCACCGGTTGAATTCACAACTCCGTTCAACTAACCAGCAAGTGTACTGGGTCGTCCAAGTAATAAACCTTACGTGAATAAGGGTCGATCCCACAGAGATTGTTGGTATGAAGCAAGCTATGGTCACCTTGTAAATCTCAGTTAGGCAGATTAAATTTGTTTATGGTTTCGACAATTAATAATAAAATAGAAATAATAAAAGGGATAGAATACTTATGCAGAGTCATTGGTGGGAATTTCAGATAAGCGAATGGAGATACTGTATGGCTCGAGAACGCCTACTTTCCTATTGCTTCAACTCAATCCTTCTTACTCCTTTCCATAGAAAGCTATGTATAGGAGTTCACCGTTCGACGATGGCTACTTTGTATCCTCTCTGGAAAATGGTCCTCTGCGCTGTCACTCGCATGGCTAATCGTCTGGAGGCATCACACTGGCCGAAGGCTACATCCCATCCTCGCAGTGAAAACTACGCTCACGCGCTCTGTCACAGCACGGCTAATCACTGGTTGGTTCCCGCTCCTGCTGGAATAGAATCCCTTGATTCTTTTGCATCTGTCACTAACGCCCAGCACTTGCAAGTCTGAAGCACGTCACAGTCATTCATTACCGGAATCCTACTCGGAATACCACAGACAAGGTTAGACTTTCCGGATTCCCAGGATCCTACTCGGAATACCACAGACAAGGTTAGACTTTTCGGATCCTCATGAATACCGCCATCTATCTAGCTTATACCACGAAGATTCTGTTGGGGAATCTAAGAGATACACATTCAAGCTCGTTTGCATGTAGAACGGAGGTGGTTGTCAATCACACGCGTTCATAGGTGAGAATGATGATGAGCGTCATATAATCATCACATTCATCATGTTCTTGGGTGCGAATGAATATCTTGGAATAAGAACAAGTTGAATTGAATGGAAGAAAATAGAATTGCATTAATACTTAAGGTACAGTAGAGCTCCACACCCTTAATCTATGGTGTGCAGAAACTCCACCGTTAAAAATACATAAGTAAAAGGTTCAGGCATGGCCAAATGGCCAGCCCCCTGAGTGATCAAGAGACCGAATAATCAAAGGCTAAACAGTCAAGAGATTAAACTGTCAAAAGATGTCTAATACAATAGTTAAATGTTCTATTTATAATAAACTAGCTCCTAGGGTTTACATGAGTAAGTAATTGATGCATAAATCCACTTCCGGGGCTCACTTGGTGTATGCTTGGGCTGAGCTTGATCAATCCACGAGCTGAGGCTTCTCTTGGAGTTGAACTCCGAGTTATGACGTGTTTTGGGCGTTCAACTCCGGATCATGACGTTTTTCTGGCGTTTAACTCCAGACAGCAGCATGTACTTGGCGTTCAACGCCAAGTTATGTCATCAATTTCCGAATAATGTATGAACTATTATATATTGCTGGAAAGCTCTGGATGTCTACTTTCCAACGCTGTTGAGAGCGTGCCATTTGGATTTCTGTAGCTCCAGAAAATCCATTTTGAGTGCAGGGAGGTCAGATTCCAACAACATCAGCAGTCCTTTTGTCAGCCTTTTTCAGAGTTTTGCTCAAGTCCCTCAATTTCAGCCAGAAATTACCTGAACTCACAGAAAAACACACAAACTCATAGTAAAGTCAAGAAATGTGAATTTAACATAAAAACTAATGAAAACATCCCTAAAAGTAGCTTAAACTTACTAAAAACTACCTAAAAACAATGCCAAAAAGCGTATAAATTATCCGCTCATCAACTCCCCAAACGAGGGAGCCCTGGAGGCTTTTCAAGACCGGTTGAAACAACTTGAGGAAGACGCTCTATGTCAACGAGAGGCCGAGAAGGATCTACAAAGAGAAATAAGGCGATGCTGGGAATTGGAGAACAAACTCCTAAAACTTGAAGCCGATGTCAAGACTAAAGCCAGCCGATCCACTCCCGAAGATAGCACCCGCAAGGACTAAGATCCGTTCACCAAGGAGATCATGAAGACAAGAATCCCAAAAGACTTTAAACTCCCAGACATGACCTTGTACGACGGCACTATAGATCCCAGCCATCATCTCAGCAACTTCAGAAGCAGAATGTACCTCACCGATGCCTCAGATGCAGTTCATTGCAAAGCCTTTCCAACTACTTTAACAAAAATGATAATTAAATGGTTCGATAACTGATGAGCGGATATTTTATACGCTTTTTGGGGGTATTTTCATGTAGATTTTAGCATGTTTTAATTAGTTCTTAATATAATTTTATTATTTTTTAGGCAAAAATCATATTTCTGGATTTTACTATGAGTTTGTGTCTTTTTTTGTGATTTCAGGTATTTTCTGACTGAAATTGAGCGAGCTAAGCAAAAATCTGAGTTAGGCTGAAAAAGGACTGCTGATGCTGTTGGATCCTGACCTCCCTGCACTCGGAATGGATTTTTTGGAGCTACAGGAGTCCAATTGATGCGCTCTCAATTGCGTTAGAAAGTAGACATCCAGGGCTTTCCAGAAATATATAATAGTCCATACTTTGCGCAAAGATAGACGACGTAAACTGGCGTTCAACGCCAGTTCCATGCTGTAGTCTGGCGTCCAGCGCCAGAAACAGGTTACAAGTTGGAGTTCAACGCCCAAAACACGTTACAACCTGGCGTTCAACTCCAGAAACAGCCCAAGCACGTGAGAGGCTTAAGTCTCATCCCCAACACACACCAAGTGGGCCCCAGAAGTGGATTTCTGCACCAATTATCTTAGTTTACTCATATTCTGTAAACCTAGGTTACTAGTTTACTATTTAAACAACTTTTAGAGACTTATTTTGTACCTCATGACATTTTCAGATCTGAACTACATACTCTTTGACGGCATGAGTCTCTAAACTCCATTGTTGGGGGTGAGGAGCTCTGCAGCGTCTCGACGAATTAATGCAATTAATTTTGTTTTCCTTTCAAACATGCGTGTTCCTATCTAAGATGTTCATTCGCGCTTAATTATGGAGAAGGTGATGATCCGTGACACTCATCACCTTCCTCAATCCATGAACGTGTGCCTGACAACCACCTCCGTTCTACATTAGATTGAATGAGTATCTCTTAGATTCCTTAATCAGAATCTTCGTGGTATAAGCTAGATTGATGGCGGCATTCAAGAGAATCCGGAAAGTCTAAACCTTGTCTGTGGTATTCCGAGTAGGATTCGAGGATTGAATGACTGTGACGAGCTTCAAACTCCTGAAGGCTGGGCGTTAGTGACAGACGCAAAAGAATCACTGGATTCTATTCCAACCTGATTGAGAACCGACAGATGATTAGCCGTGCTGTGACAGAGCATTTGGAACGTTTTCACTGAGAGGATGGGAAGTAGCCATTGACAATGGTGACACCCTACATATAGCTTGCCATGGAAGGAGCCTTGCGTGTGGAAAAAGGATTTCAAGGAAGAGTTGAAATTCAGAGGACAAAGCATCTCCAAAACTCCAACATATTCTCCATAATTAAAGTAACAATTATTTATTTCACGCTCTTTTATTTTTCTAATAATTCCTACTGATAATTTTAATTGATATCCTGACTAAGAATAACAAAATAAAAATAGATTGCTTCAAACCAATAATCTTCGTGGGATCGACCCTTACTCACGTAAGGTATTACTTGGACGACCCAGTGCACTTGCTGGTTAGTTGTGCGGATTGCAAAAGTGTGATTGCAATTTCGTGCACCAAGTTTTTGGCGCCGTTGCCGGGGATTGTTCGAGTTTGAACAACTAAAGATTTATTTTATTTCTTAGATTAGGAAGATTTTGGCAATTGGGTCAGAGTCTTTTATTTTCTTTTCAAAAATATTATTTTTCTTTATTAATTTTTAATTTTTCTGAGTCTAGTGTCTTGTTATAAGTTTGGTGTTAATTGCATATTTTATATTTTTCTTTTAAATTTTCGAATTTCTTTTCTTTGATCTTTAAGTTGTTCTTGTTTATTTTTCTTGTTTGATTTTTAGTTTTTCTTGTTCTGTGCCTTTTCTTATTTTTCTTATTCTTTTCCAAAGCATTAGTCTTCCAAAAGGAATAATCCAAATATACCTATTCAAAACAAATGTTACATTTATAACTCAGTTGGTTAGAGCGTTGGCTTATGTTCTTGGCAATTGGGTATCTTCTTTTTAAAATCTTTTTCAAAAATAATTTTTCTTGATTTAATCCTGTGCCAAACTTTAAGTTTGGTGTTTTCTTGCTAATTTTGATATAATTTTCGAAAATTATTTTGATTTCTAAAAAATTTTTAAGTTTAGTGTTCTTCCTTTTGTTCTTGGTGTTCTTGTGAGTCTTCAAAGTGTTCTTGAGTCTTCTTTGTGTTTTGATCTTAAAATTTTTAAGTTTGGTGTTCCTTGGTGTTTTCCCTCCAAAATTTTCGAAAATAAGGAGCATTAGATCTAAAAATTTTAAGTCTTGTGTCTTTTATGTGTTTTTCTCTTTCATCATAAAATTCAAAATTCAAAAAAATATCTTTTCTAACTAATTTTAAACTATATTTTTGAAATTTTTATATAAAAATTTAGATTTCAATTTCAAAATTTTTCAATTCTTATCTTTTTAAATTAAAAAAAAACAAAAAAAGATATTTTTAATATATATTTTATTATCTTCTTCAAAAATATCCTAACCACTTTCTCTTTTTCCTCAAATTTTTTGAAAATCTTCATAAACTTTTTCAAATTTTTATAAATTTTAATTTTTAATTTTCTTTCTTTATTTATTTTATTTTTATTTCGGTTTTTGTTTTATTTTATTATTTCGAAAATTATTCTTATAATAAAATAGACAATATCAACATCCATACCATCTCCCTTGCTCCATAATGGAACTAAGTGGAAATGAACAGCCCAGGAGGACTCTGGGGTCATATGCTAACCCCACTACTGCTTCATATGGGAGTAGTATCTGTATACCCTCCATTGGAGTTAGTAGCTTTGAGTTGAATCCTCAGCTCATTATCATGGTGCAGCAAAGTTGCCAGTATTCCGGTCGTCCACATGAAGAACCTACAGAGTTTCTGGCACAATTTTTACAAATTACTGACACAGTACATGATAAGAAGTAGATTAGGATGTCTACAGATTATTACTGTTTCCATTTGCTGTAAAAGATCAAGCTAAGAGGTGGTTAAATAACCAACCTAAGAACAGCATAAGGACATGGAAACAGCTGTCAGAAAAATTCCTGAATCACTATTTTCCTCCAAAACGGATGACACAGCTAAGGCTGAGCATCCAAGGCTTCAAACAAGGAGACAATGAATCTCTTTATGATGCTTGGGAGAGATACAGAGAGATGCTGAGAAAATGCCCCTCTGAAATGTTTTCAGAGTGGGTGCAATTAGACATCTTCTACTATGGGCTTACAGAAAAAGCTCAGATTTCTCTAGATCACTCAGCTGGTGGATCTATACATATGAGAAAAACAATTGAAGAAGCTCAAGAGCTTATTGATACAGTTGCCAGAAATCAGCATCTGTACCTAAGCAGTGAATCTTCCATAAAAGAAGAAGCTAAAACAATAACTGCTGAACTCAGTCCTGTAGATCAGGCTAATGAATTCAATCAGCAGCTGGATTTTCTAACTCAGCAGCTAGCCAAATTCAAGGAAATACTACAAGAAACAAGAATGGCTAACAAGAATATAGAAGTACAGTTAAAACAAATAGAAAAGTAACTGTCAAAACAAATAACAGAAGAATGCCAAGCAGTTCAATTAAGAAGTGGAAAAACATTAAATACCTCACTTCAAAGTAGTAGGAAGCCAAGAAATAAACAAATGGCTACTCAAAATCCCTCTGAGGACAATCAGAGCCCAGAGAGGAATAATGCTGGCACTGAACGCCCAAACCATGCTCATTCCTGGCGTTCAACGCCAGAAACAAGCAAGGATTTGGCGTTGAACGCCCAAAGGGAGCATAGTTCTGGCGTTCAGACGCCAGAAACAGATAAGAAGCTCGTGTCTAACGCCACTCCAGCTTTCACCCCTGGTATTCAAATGCCAGTGGGGGATCAGACACATACAAGTGCTGATAACAACCCTTCTAAAAAGGCTTCCCAATCCACATCTGTAGGCAATAAACCTGCAGCAACTAAGGTTGAGGAATATAAAGCCAAGATGACTTATCCTCAAAAACTCTGCCAAGCAAAACAGGATAAGCAATTTGCCCGCTTTGCAGACTACCTCAGGACTCTTGAAATAAAGATTCCGTTTGCAGAGGCACTTGAGCAAATACCCTCTTATGCTAAGTTCATGAAAGAGATCTTAAGTCATAAGAAGGATTGGAGGGAAACTGAAAAAGTTTACCTCACTGAAGAATGCAGTGCAGTCATTCTGAAAAGCTTACCTGAGAAGCTTAAAGATCCCGGGAGCTTTATGATACCATGCACATTAGAGGGTACTTGTACCAAGCAAGCTCTATGTGATCTTGGGGCAAGTATCAACTTAATACCTGCATCTATTATCATAAAGCTTGGTTTGACTGAAGAAGTCAAACCAACCCGGATATGTCTTCAACTTGCTGATGGCTCCATTAAATACCCATCAGGCGTGATTGAAGACATGATTGTCAAGGTTGGCCCATTTGCCTTTCCTACTGACTTTGTGGTGCTAGAAATGGAGGAGCACAAGAGTGCAACTCTCATTCTAGGAAGACCTTTCCTAGCAACTGGCCGAACCCTCATTGACGTCCAAAAAGGGGAAGTAACCCTGAGAGTCAATGAGGAGGAGTTCAAGTTGAATGTTGCCAAAGCCATGCAACATCCAGACACCCCAGATGACTGCATGAGTGTTGATATCATTGACTCTCTGGTAAGAGACGTCAATATGGCTGATAGTCTCGAATCAGAGCTAGAGGACATCTTTAAAGATGTTCAGCCTGATTTGGAGGAATCAGAGAGAATAATAGAACCTCTGAAAATCCCTCAGGAAGAGGAGAAACCTCCCAAACCCGAGCTCAAACCATTGCCACCATCCCTGAAATATGCATTTCTGGGAGAAGGTGATACCTTTCCTGTAATCATAAACTCTACCTTAAAGCCACAGGAAGAGGAAGCACTAATTCAAGTGCTAAGGACACACAAGACAGCTCTTGGGTGGTCCATCAGTGATCTTAAGGGCATTAGCCCAGCCAGATGCATGCACAAGATCCTATTGGGGGTGATGCCAAGCCAGTGGTCCAACCACAAAGGCGGCTGAATCCAACCATGAAGGAAGTGGTGCAGAAGGAGGTCACTAAATTACTAGAGGCTGGGATTATTTATCCTATTTCTGACAGCCCCTGGGTAAGCCCTGTCCAAGTTGTCCCTAAGAAGGGAGGCATGACAGTGGTTCATAATGAAAAAAATGAACTGGTTCCTACAAGAACAATTACAGGGTGGTGTATGTGTATTTATTATAGAAGGCTCAATACAGCCACCAGAAAGGATCATTTTCCTTTACCATTCATAGACCAGATGCTAGAAAGACTAGCAGGTCATGAATACTACTGCTTCCTGGATGGATATTCAGGTTATAATCAAATTGTAGTAGAGCCCCAGGATCAAGAGAAAACGGCATTCACATGCCCATCTGGAGTATTTGCATATAGAAGGATGCCATTTGGCTTGTGCAATGCACCTGCAACCTTTCAAAGGTGCATGCTCTCAATTTTCTCTGATATGGTGGAAAAATTTCTGGAAGTCTTCATGGATGACTTTTCAGTATTTGGAGACTCATTCAGCTCCTGTCTTGACCATCTAGCACTTGTTCTAAAGAGATGCCAAGAGACCAACCTAGTTTTAAACTGGGAGAAATGTCACTTTATGGTGATTGAAGGAATTGTCCTTGGGCACAAAATCTCGAAGAGAAGAATAGAGGTGGATCAAGCTAAGGTAGAGGTAATTGAAAAATTACCACCACCAGCTAATGTTAAGGCAATCAGAAGCTTTCTGGGGCATGTAGGATTCTATAGGAGGTTTATAAAGGATTTTTCAAAAATCGCCAAACCTCTAAGTAATCTGCTAGCTGCTTGACAAACCCCGTTTTGACGGTTTATCTTGTATTGATTTTAAGAGATTTTATCACATTTTACCCACATTTATTCAATGAAATAGCATGGTTTTATGATTGTCTCCTTATTTGTGCTTAGATGTGAAAACATGCTTTTAGACCCTTAAATTGATGGTTTTAATCTCCCTTTGATTCCACTAGATGCCTTGATGTGTTTGTTAGTAATTTCAGATTGAAAAGGGCTAGGAATGGATCAAAGGAGTGAAGAGGGAAAGCATGCAAAGTGGAGAAATCATGAAAAGTCAAAGAAGTTGAAATCGCCCATGGACGCGCGCGCGCACCTGGCGCTTGCGCGCACCTGCGAATCACTCCATGGACGCGTACGCGTGCTGTGCGCATACGCGTCGGTGTTGGTTTATGATTTTTTAATGAAAACGTGGCCAATGAATTCTGAAGGGTTGTGGGGCCCAATCCCAACCAACTTTAGCGCCAAGGATGCTATTTAAAGCCAAGGATTGAAGAGAAAGAAGGATGGCAACTCATTAGTTCATTACACACTCATTAGGATTAGTTTAGAGGTAGTTTCTAGAGAGAGAAGCTCTCACTTCTCTCTAGAATTAGGATTAGGATTAGGTTTAGTTCTTAGATCTAGGTTTTAATCTTTGCTTTTCTCCTACTTCTACATTTCAATTCTATGTTGCTACATTCAATCTTCTTCTATTCTTTTGTTATAATCTCCTTTATGTTGTTCTTAGATTTTGTTGTAGATCTAGAATTGCTCCTTCTACATTCTTTAAATTCAATAAAAGGTAATTCTTAATAAATGTGTTTCCTTTGATTTGTTGTTGTTAATTCCTTGTAATTGAGTAGTGTAGATTTACTTTTCTTGCAATTTACTATGATTTCCTTTTATGCCTTCCAAGTGTTTGATGAAATGCTTGGTTGGATTTTAGAGTAGAATTTTATACTCTTGGCTAGGAAAGGTAACTTAGGAACTCTTGAGTTACTAATGTCCAAGTGATTGATGATTGGGAGCCATTGACTCTAGTTCTCACTAATTGAATTGGTGGAGAGTTAGGACTTATGGACTAGGATTGATATAGCTCATTTAACTTTCCTTTACTACTAGTTAGAGGATGATTTAATGGGATTAATCCTTGCCAATTCTCATATTGTGGTTAGTGATTAGGATAGAGATCCTTGACCACCAACCCTTGCCAAGACCTTTTTAGCCATTAGTTTACTTTCTTGCCATTTATCTTTCATGTTTCTTATCCAAAACCCCAAAATACATTTCTAACCAATAACAAGACACTTTATTGTAATTCCTAGGGAGAACGACCCGAGGTTTGAATACTTCGGTTATTAATTTTAGGGGTTTGTTACTTGTGACAAACAAATTTTTGTATGAAAGGATTATTGCTTGGTTTAGAAACTATACTTTACAACGAGATTTTATTTGAGAAATTCTAAACCATCAAAAATCCAATCGTCAAAATGGCGCCGTTGCCGGGGAATTGCAATGGTGTTGTGTTATTGGTTATTGTATATATGTGAATATTGTGAATAGCTTGATTTTTTTGGATTGCTTGCTAGTTTTTGCTAGTCTTAGTATTTTGTTTCATTATTTCTTATTAGTTTTTGTTCCTTATTTTCTCTTTCCATTATGAATTCTCATTTTGGCTATGAGTGTGATTACAACTATGTTGTAGGTGATGAGGACTATAATGGAGATATGTATCAAGGATGGGACAACCAAAGGTGGGAGGAGCCATATGCATATGATCAATCTTCTTGGCAACAACCTCCACCAATGCACTATGAAGAAGAGCCATTCTATGACACATATCAATCCAATGGCTATGGTGAATCACCTTGTGACTTTCAAGAACCACCACCATATGCCTATGAACCATATCCTCAACATAACTCTCAACCATACTCACAAGCCTCTTCTCACCAACCACCTTCATATGACCCTAATCCATATCCATCCTACCAACAACCATATGAGCCATATGAACCACACATAGAGCCACCACCATTCCAACATCAACACTTTCAAGAACCACCTCCAATATATGAAAATTTTCAACCACAAGATGAATACTACTTTCCACCACAACCTCCCATGGAAGAATACTCATATCCATTGATCCAAGAGCCACATGATCCTAATCATATTATCCAAGAGGAACAAGAGTCAAGGGATCATCTCAAGGAAGCATTGGATCAATTTCAAGCAACCATGGAGTGTGTTGTGCAACAAGTGGAAAGAATAGAAAACATTGAACCACCACAATTCTACCAAGAAGAATCACCTTCCGACTATGAACCCTTCCCCCAAGATGAGGAACCCTTCCACCCACCCCAATCTCTAATAGATGAAATCCTTGGTGTTCTTGTTCAAGGGCAAGAAGAAATGAAGAGGGATGTGCAAAATTTCATGGCCGCCTTGGATGCGGTAACAAATCAATTAGCCTCCCAATGCTTGAACACTCAAGGAACTCCCATGGCTACATGTGGAGAATCAAATGAAGAACATAGCATGAAGGAGAGATTAGAAACTCCGGTGGGAAATGAAGGAAGTTGCTTTGTATTGGAACAATTGGAGGAAGCTTTAATTGTTGAAGACAAGGAAGAAGTGGTAGAAGACTTAGGAGATGCGGAGCCTCCATGGGAACATAGAGTTGAAGAAAACTCCTCCAAGATGATTGAAATTGATGCTAGGGAGGAAAGTGCACACCTTCCAAGGTATATTCCATATGAAGACTTGGATGGGAGAAAGAAAGAATTGAGTTCCCTTGGTGATGAAGATCAAGCATCAAGTCTTAGTGGTGAAGAATCCTTTGAGCATGAAGAACCTTCTCCGGTTGGATTTGAAAGCGTTGGGGAGGTAAATTTTTCTCACCCTCCCTATTATGATTTGAGTAAAGAAAAAGGTTTAGATAAAATTATTGAACAAAGGATTGAGATCAAGAGATCTTGTGAAGAGGTGGAAGCCCCTAGAAATAGAAGAACGAGGGTTGGCTATGCTTTGTCAAGATCTTTGGAAGCATCTTTGCCTAGGTTGCCATATACACCTTCATTTGAGTGGGTGAAATTCATTTCTATTAGCTTTATTATCCCACTTGAATATGGTTTGCTTGAAACGGATGGCCAACTTAGGGAAGTTTGCGGGATGAAGCGTAAGCGAAAAAGGTTTTGTGGTGGGCGTTGCAAATCAAGGCTCATTATGGTTGAGGCATCAAACATGAGATATAAAGGATGGAGTAGTGCTCAAATAGATGGGTCTAGAAGGATTGTTGGGCACTTCATAGAGAATTCACCTTACTCACCACCCGGTTGGACTAATAATGATAATCGACCTCAAGACGGGTGTGAAAACAAAGTGTGGGACCCCGGATCACAAGAAGAGGATCAACTTTGGGAGCCCCAAGCTTGTGAAGAACTCCATCAACACTTGGCTCAATGCATGAGAAATCTTGGGGCACAATGGAGAACCAAGCATTGGTGGGAGTTCCAAGATGAATACAAGCACAAGCCACCTTGATAAGAAGCTCCCCATAAGTCCAACTTAAGGACTTAAAATAAAAGTGCTAGGTGGGAGACACCCCACCATGGTAATATCTTTTCATTTTCTCTTTTGTAAATATTTGGTAGAATTAGTCTAATTTCATGTTTTGTTTAAGTTAGTTGAGTGTATTTGGTAGTTTAGTATGTTAAATAAGGTTTTATGGTGTTTTGGTAGCCGTTTGGAGGTTTAGAATGCTTAGATTGGTGCAAAAACATAGAAAAATTTTTGAAAAACAGAGCACCATCCACGCGTACGCGCACTGCGTGCGTACGCGTGCATCAAGCATTTTGGACCATCCACGCGTGCGCGCCATACACGCGTACGCGTGGATTGAGAAGTTCCACCGTCCATACCTTGACCCGAGAGTTAGGCCTGCACCATGCGGAAATTGGGCCTGAGGCACAAACCAATTCACGCGTATGCGCACATGACGCGTACGCGCCACTCTCGAAATAAACCATCTGCGCGCGTACGCGCGGATTTCCTTCCTTCACCACATTTCTTTTCTTCTCCTCTTTCCATTTCTTTCCTTCTCATCTCTTCTTCCCTTCTTCTACCCCTCATCCAAAACTTCCAAACACCATTGTTAACCATTTATTTTAGTTAGTTAGTTAATTAGTTAGTTAGTTAGTTGATTAGTTAGCTTTAGTTTAGTTTTCATTTTATTTTCTCTTTTTTCATTACAAGTGTTGGATTATTGACTTTGTTTACTATGCATTGCTTCCCCCTTATTGCCTAAATGCTAATTTAGCATTAATGTTTTTAGATAATCTTTGTTGGATCCTATGATTGAGGTTATATTTTGCTACTTGGTCTTGAGTTTTTCATGCTTATCTTTTGAAAAATACCAAGTGATGAGAATTGCCTTCGAGCTTGTAACTCTTCTTGAATTACATGATTTGGCCACCATGTGATTTGAGCCTTATTTTGTGCTTAGGCAACCTCTTGATGGATGATGTTGTGCATTTACCTTAATGCACTGTATTTTATGATTATATGCATCCATATGTGTTTGGCTTGAATGCTTTCATGCTTCTTTAATGCTTGTTTTACCTTACAAGTTCACTTAAAGCATCTCAAGCGTAGTAGAATGAGTAAAGTGCATGCTTCTTTTGTGACATAACTTTTATGCTAATGTGTGTTCTAAACCGCGCAATTTAGAATTCACACACTTATTTGTCATTAATGTCACACTAATTTACTCACTCAATTCTAGTGATTTACCTCATTCCAACAATTATGCTTCCTTGCTTTTGTATTACCCTACCTTATGGTGTTATATTTTTGTTTTTCATGATGAATGCACCACAACCAATAACGGAAGCAAGACTAAGAACACGTAGCAATCCGGAGAGTCGTCATACCCCCTTGCTCATCTTTGAGTGCACCGAGGACGGTGCAAACTTTTAAGTGTGGGGAGGTCGTCCGACCGTTCGACGATTT
This sequence comes from Arachis stenosperma, assembly GCF_014773155.1. Taxonomy (NCBI): domain Eukaryota; kingdom Viridiplantae; phylum Streptophyta; class Magnoliopsida; order Fabales; family Fabaceae; genus Arachis; species Arachis stenosperma. The sequence continues at coordinate 37,277,066 of NC_080378.1, forward strand.
CGGGTGACAAGTTTCTAATCCCAACACTTTTGCATTTCATTCTAGGATTTTAGGATTTTTATTTGCATTCTCTTAATTTTTGTACATGTATACACAATAAGCTTAGTCAAAATAATGAAAATTTTCAAGATTTCTATCTATAGGGCACCTTAATTGATTTGAGTAAAAACTTTTCATTAAACTTGCTTGAATCACATATATATATATATATATATTGTGGATCATGTTTTGAGCTAAGAACACAAGCAAGTGAGATTTGAGCCTAATGGTGTGGTTACATCTTATAACCACTTATTTTCCTTCTTGTGTGCATTATTCTCTTTCTATGATTGCAATCTTTGATTTGTTTGATTCTTTATGTCCATTATTTTGTGTATTCATGCATTTATATGATTGAGACCATCATTTCATTGAGCTTACTTACCCAAATAGCCAACCTTTTATATTCCTTTGTTAGCCAATTTGAGCCTACGATTAACCCACTTGTTCTTAATTTTAGCACATTACAAGCCTAAAGCGAAAAACAATAAATGTCCTTATTTGGATCTTTGATTGGCTTAGGCTAGTGTGCGTGAGTATCATTCAAGTGTGGGAACCTTGGGACATTGGGTGAATAAAAGGGTAGTTTTGTATTTTTATTGAAATTATTGGAAATTTGGGTACATGCTCATGTATTGATCAATTGTAAAACCTTATGCATTGATGCTCCTGTATATAGAGAAAAAATGAGAAAAACAAAAGAAAAAGAAAAAAAAATAATATGGAAAAGAAAAAAATATATAGAAAAATAAAGAAAAAGAAAAAAAAAGAAAGGAATAAAAAGGGGACAAAATGCCCCAAAGCAAAGTGTAGTCCAATAAGATCAATGCAAGTGAAAAAAAAGGAATACATGAGTATGTGAAAAAGTGAGAAATGGGTAGTTAGGTTAGCTTTGAAATTGTATAGGATGTCATAGGTTAGGTGGGAAGTCTAAGCTTATCAAAGATTCAAATATCAAGTCCACTTAACCAAATATGCATCCTACCTTGACCCTAACCCCATTACAACCTATGAAAAGACCTCATGATATATGTATGCATGCATGAAATATTTGTTGATTGTGAGAAGAAAAACAAATCTTAGAAAGCATGAAATAGAGGAGAATTGAGAGAATCAACCCTAAATACTTGAGCGAATAGAGTGCAAACACTACCGGTGAGGGTTTGATGCTCAATTACATGTTTCCACCTATGATCATCTCTTTTCATGCAAGTTTGTAAAAATATTTAATAACTCAATTCAATTGTGGATTAGACTTGCTAGTCCTTAGCCCTTGTGCATATATGCTTCTTGGGAATTGATCTATTTTGACCAAGCAATTGTATTCATTTAGATAGTTGCATATAGGTAGATTGCATTTAGTTAGTTTCCATTGAATAAATACCATACCCTTTACTTCATTCTTGGTTTAAGCATGAGGACATGCTTGGTTTAAGTGTGGGGAGGTTGACAAACCCCGTTTTGACGGTTTATCTTGTATTGATTTTAAGAGATTTTATCACCTTTTACCCACATTTATTCAATGAAATAGCATGCTTTTATGATTGTCTCCTTATTTGTGCTTAGATGTGAAAACATGCTTTTAGACCCTTAAATTGATGGTTTTAATCTCCCTTTGATTCCACTAGATGCCTTGATGTGTTTGTTAGTAATTTCAGATTGAAAAGGGCTAGGAATGGATCAAAGGAGTGAAGAGGGAAAGCATGCAAAGTGGAGAAATCATGAAAAGTCAAAGAAGTTGAAATCGCCCATGGACGCGCGCGCGCACCTGGCGCTTGCGCGCACCTGCGAATCACTCCATGGACGCGTACGCGTGCTGTGCGCGTACGCGTCGGTGTTGGTTTATGATTTTTTAATGAAAACGTGGCCAACGAATTCTGAAGGGTTGTGGGGCCCAATCCCAACCAACTTTAGCGCCAAGGATGCTATTTAAAGCCAAGGATTGAAGAGAAAGAAGGATGGCAACTCATTAGTTCATTACACACTCATTAGGATTAGTTTAGAGGTAGTTTCTAGAGAGAGAAGCTCTCACTTCTCTCTAGAATTAGGATTAGGATTAGGTTTAGTTCTTAGATCTAGGTTTTAATCTTTGCTTTTCTCCTACTTCTACATTTCAATTCTATGTTGCTACATTCAATCTTCTTCTATTCTTTTGTTATAATCTCCTTTATGTTGTTCTTAGATTTTGTTGTAGATCTAGAATTGCTCCTTCTACATTCTTTCAATTCAATAAAAGGTAATTCTTAATAAATGTGTTTCCTTTGATTTGTTGTTGTTAATTCCTTGTAATTGAGTAGTGTAGATTTACTTTTCTTGCAATTTACTATGCTTTCCTTTTATGCCTTCCAAGTGTTTGATGAAATGCTTGGTTGGATTTTAGAGTAGAATTTTATACTCTTGGCTAGGAAAGGTAACTTAGGAACTCTTGAGTTACTAATGTCCAAGTGATTGATGATTGGGAGCCATTGACTCTAGTTCTCACTAATTGAATTGGTGGAGAGTTAGGACTTATGGACTAGGATTGATATAGCTCATTTAACTTTCCTTTACTACTAGTTAGAGGATGATTTAATGGGATTAATCCTTGCCAATTCTCATATTGTGGTTAGTGATTAGGATAGAGATCCTTGACCACCAACCCTTGCCAAGACCTTTTTAGCCATTAGTTTACTTTCATGCCATTTATCTTTCATGTTTCTTATCCAAAACCCCAAAATACATTTCTAACCAATAACAAGACACTTTATTGTAATTCCTAGGGAGAACGACCCGAGGTTTGAATACTTCGGTTGACAAAACCCAATTTGAGGGTTTGTCTTGTATTGAATCTAGAGTATTTTGATAACCTTTTGTCACATTTAGCTTATAAATTAGCATGGTTTTGTTATCGCTCCCGTATTTGTGCCTAAGTGTAAAAACATGCTTTTTAAGCCTTATTTTGATGAATTCTAGTTCCTCTTTGATTCTATAAGATGCCTTGATGTGTTTGTTAGTAATCTCAGGATGAAATAGGCTAGGCATGGATCAAGGGAAGCAGGGAAGGAAGCATGCAAGTGGAGAGAAGCACAAAAAGTCAAAGAAGCAAAGTCAGCCATGCACGCGCACGCGCACAAGGCGCTCGCGCGTACATTGCGAAATTGGCCAGGGACGCGCACGCGTACCGTGCACGCACGCGTCGATGTCCGCACGTGATTCTTTTATTGCAACACGTGCCTGGCGATTTTGGAAGGTTTCAGCAACCAACTTTTGCGCCAAAATGCATATAAGAGCCAAGGATTGATGGGGATTAACACACATTCACATCCATAGACTAATTCTAGATCATTAGGTAGATATTTTTAGTTAGTTACATTTGTAGAGAGAGAAACTCCAACTTCTCTCTAGGATTCATCTTCATTTTCTCAATTCTCAACCATTCTTTGGTGAGATCTATTGCCACTCTCAATTTACTTTGTTCATGTTGTAGATCCTTATCTCTAATCTCAATTAGTGTTTGTAATTGTTCAATTCTTGTAGATCTTAGGTTTAACTTTGTTGTTTTGAATTCTATTGATTCATTAAAGATCTCATTTTCATTGTTGTTCATTGTTGATTGTTGTTAATCTCTTGTGTTGAATTGCTTTAGTTCTAAATCTCTTCTCAATTTCACTATGTCTTTCATTCTTGCTCTCCAAGTGTTTGAGAAAATGCCAACTTTAGATATGGAGTAGTATTCCCTCACTTGGCCTAGTGGTTGAGTCATTGGAGACACTTGAATAATGGATGTCAATTGTTGATTAAGAATTGAGGATTGCTAATTGACTTAGAGTGCACTAAAGCTAGACTTCCCTAGGGTAAGACTAGGACTTGTGACTTGAGTTAATTACTTTTACTTGACTTTCCTCTATAATTAGGGGTTAACTAAGTGAAGCAACACTCCTTTGTCATCACAATTGAAGGAAGCTATAGTGATGGGACTTCCAATGTTCAACCTTGGCCAAGGCTTTTAATATTGATTGATTGTTGTTTTCTTTTATTCACACTTTTATGCCACACTCTTCAAACCACAAAAAGACCACTTAACCAATACATGCATCCTTGTAGCATTCCTAGGGAAGAACGACTCGGGACTAATACTCTCGATTATAAATTGTAGATTTGTTTGATAAATGGATTTTGCGTCGGTTTAGACTATACTACGATTGATTACTTGATAATTTTTATACCGGCAAAAATTCATTCGTCAAAATGGCGCCGTTGCCGGGGAATGCGCATGAGTGCCATGTTTTTGGTTAATGTAAATATGTGAATATTGTGAATATGTTTGTCTTTTGTTTGTTTGTTAGTTTTTGTTAGTTTTTAGATCTCTATTGGTATTGTTTCTATTTGCCACTATGAATTCTCATCCTTGCGGTTTTGGATATGACTATGACTATTTTGTAGGCGATGAAAACCTGAATGATGGCTCACATTATGGGAGAGATGAATTCTCAGGAGGGGAGCCATATCTATATGAGCAATCATCATGGCTACCTTCCCCTTCAAGTTACTATGATGGTAATCCTTCCCATAATGCATATCATTCCTATGGATATGATGACTATTATCATGGTTATACCACTCAACCACCACCATTCTATGCACCATATTCTCAACCCACATCTTATTTCCACCAATTGCCTACATATGATCCAAATCTATATTCCCCCTATGCATACCCTTGTGACGATTATGAACAAGCAACCCTTGAATCACCACCACTCCAACATTTTTACCCTCCAACCCAAGTCCCCATGGATGATGCACTTGGTATCATTCTTCAAGAGCAAGAAGAGCTCCAAACCGCCTTCACTAGTTTCACCTCTACCCTCCAAGAATTTACGTCCCGTATAATTTCACCCTCTACCAATAACCAAAATGACTTCCCACCTCAAAGCTGTGATGAATCTTCTTTCCAACCATATTATGATTTCCCCTCTCCGCCACAAACCTCCATGGAAGCATATCAATGTCCATTAATCCAAGAGCAATATGATCCTACTTATGTTAGTAAAGTGGAACAAGAATTAACGGATCGCTTCAAGGAAGAAATGGATCGACTTCAAGCAACCATCCGTCAAAAGATAGATTCTTGGGATTCATATCACAAGTGAAATGAGTTCGCGGATGATTGTGAGAAAGCAGCCAAAGAGGGTGGTATGAGGGAGACTTTAGAGTCTCTAGTTGAGCACAAGGAAATGGAGTGTGTGTTGCAACAAGCGGAGGAAATGAAGATTGTTGAAGATAAAGAAGTGGAAGAAGATCTAGAGGAGGTTGAACAAGAAGGAAGTTCCATCAACAAAAATAACTCTACATCAAGTGACAATGGTGATCTTGTTGAAGCTTCCCCCTTCGAATGTGAAACCAATGTTGAGGAGGGTGCGCAACCTCCAACACATAACTTGATCAATGATAAAGGTTTGAAGGAAGTTAGCAAACAAGAAGAATTTAAAAAGAGTTATCAAAAGATGGAAATCATCATGGAGGAGCCAAAGGAAGTGGAACCTACAATGTCAAGGCCATTGAGTATCTTCCTTGCTAAGTCGCCGTCCCAATCACAAATTGAATGGGCAATCATCTCATCCTTTAATTTTCTTGGCCCATATCAATATGCGTTGTTAGAAACGGACGGTCAACTTAGAACCCTTTGTGGGCTAGAGAGTAAGAACGGATTCGATGTTGGTGGACAATGGGAAACGAGGCGCATAAAGGACGAAAGATCAAACTTTGAGTTTCAAAAGCCGAGCGAAGCCAAACTCGATGGGATTAAGATGATGAGTATGAGTTACAAGGAGAATTCAATAAGATTGTCACCCTATTGGAAGCATGAAGATCAAGAAGAAAAGGGGTTGACAAACAAAGTATGGGACCCCGGAACATACATAGATCACTATCAACTTAGGGGCCTTGTTACTTGCTTAGGCCCCCTTGAAGGCCTTGTACGTTTAAATTGGGATCCCGGAGGCTATCGGAAGAGCAAACATTGGTGGGGATTCGAAGAAGAGTTCAAGCATAAGCCACCCTAGCAAGGACTCCACCAAATGTCCAACTTAAGGACTTTAACTAAAAGTGCTAGGTGGGAGACACCCCACCATGGTAAACTCTTTCCACTCCCTTCTAATTTTGTTTAATAAATGATTTGAGTTACCATTGTAGGTAGTTTTTTCATTTCATAATTAGCTGTTTTTGTACATTAGTTGCTAGCATATTAACATGTATGTTGTGCTTAGTAGAATCAGAATAAATCTCAAAACCAACTTGCATTTTAGAAAGTGTGTGGTTTTTGACTAAATAAGGAGTTGTAGGCACCATGGGGAGTCTTTGGGCAATTTAGAGCTTTTAGGCATTTTCTTGTTAAAAAAAAAAAGAGGGTGGACGCGCGAGCAAACCGTACGCGCACGCGTCCCTGTATGGATGCACCACGAGTCACACTCCCGAGAGTTGGGCTTCCCTTGGGCAAACATTATGCCTTGAGCCCAACACGACCCACGCGGACGCGCACTACAGGCGTGCGCACCGTTTATGAGGACATGGAAGTTCGCGCGGACGCGCATCTGCCGCGTTTGCGCCGATTTGCTGCTGCAATTGATTGAGCCAAACCCCAGAGAGTTGAGCTATTTCTGGGATAGCTTTAGGCCCCAGGCCCCACTCGATCTGCGCGAGCGCACGCATCGCGCTAGCGCGCCATATCACAATTCGTCCATGTACGCGGACGCGCACATGCCGCGCGCGCGTCCTTGCGTGCTGCCACCAATCTAAGCCACGGACCCGAGAGTTGGGCGTGCCTCGAGCCCATTCTAAACCTCAGGCCCAATCTAATGTACGCGTGCGCGCACTGTACGCGCACGCGCCCCTACCTATTCTGCCATCCCGTGCTAGCGCGTATCGTACGCTCACGCGTGGATCTCCATTCCTCTCAATGCACGTGGACGCGTACATGCCGCGTGCGCGCAGATCTGGTGGCGCGACTCCCAGGCCATTCTCCAGAGAGTTAGGCCTGAGTTGGGCCAACTCTAAGCCCCTAGCCCAACTCCATGCACGCGTGCGCGCACTGTACGCGCACGCGTCTCCTCCCATTTTGCTCAACATACGCTTAAGCGCGCTATACGCGCACGCGTAGATTCCAAGTTTCCTCACGGGACGCGGACGTGCAAGGTGCGCGCGCGCGTCGATTCAAAATTGGGATAACCCTGGCACGCGATGCACACTGTGCAGTCGCGCACCCTCTCACCCCCATCTTCATTTTTTTCTTCTCCTCTGCCATAACCGCCGGCATCCACCATCGCCGCGGCCGCCCCTCCGGTTTAGCATCGAGGACGATGCTTGGTTTTAAGTGTGGGGAGGGCACCGGTAGCATTATTTGGGAACCGGTGAACTTTTCGGCCTAGTTATCTTGTTTTGCACATCTTTGTATATATTTTGATGCATTTCTAGTTGCTTTGGATACTTTTATTGCTTATTTTGGATTTTAGATATTTTGATGCTTTTTGGATATTTTTTAGATGTTTTGGATGATAGATTCCATACTTTTAGTTGGATTCTTCTTTATACATTTTGTTTATCTTTGTTTTTAGTTTGTAGTTGTGATTAGAAATCATACTTTGAATTGCAAATACTTAGTCACCCTTTTTGCATAATATATTGATTTTAAGTGAAAAAGGAAAGGGTGAACTAAGAAAATTTTTGAACCTTTCAATCACAACAATGCTTAGTCAAACATTGAGACTTTTCAAGAAGTTTAAATATAGGGCATTAACCCAATTGATTGAAAGAGAATTTTTGAAACTTGCTTGAATTTAATACCTTGTGAAGCATGTATTGAACTAAGAACACAAGCTTGTGAGACTTGAGCCTATTGATGTGGTTACATTTTATAACCACTTATTTTCCATTCTTGTGTGAAATTGTTCTCTTTCTATGATTGTGATCCTTGATTTGCTTGATTCTATATATCCATTTACTTCTTGTATTTATGCATTTATATGATTGAGGCCATTATTTCATTAGCCACTTACCCAAATAGCCAACCCTTTTATATTCCTTTGATTAGCCAATTTTGAGCCTATGCTTAACCAACTTATTCTCAATTTAGCTCATTACAAGCCCAAGGCGGAAAACCAATGAAAAGTCCTTGTTTGGATCTTTGATTAGCCTAGGCTAGTGAGAGTGTTCATTATTCAAGTTGGTGAGGCTTGGGAACATTGGATGGGATAAAAGGGGTAGTACACTTTTATGTTTAGGAATTGGGCACATATTCATGTATAAATTGAATGTAGAAACCTTATGCATTGATGTTCTTGTATTTAGTTTGAAAGAACAAAAAAAGAGGAAAATATATAAAGAAAAAAAAATGAATGATGAAAAGAAAAGAAAAAAAAATGGAAAAATGATGATGGAAAAGAAAAAAAAAACTAATAATAACACAATAAGGAGGGGACCCCAAAGTGAAGTCAATAAAAAGGAATCAATGCATAGGTGTTATGAATCAAATAAGAATGCATGAGTATGTAAGAAAAAGTGAAGAATGGGTAGTTAGGATAGCTTGCATTTGTATAGGTCATTAAATAGGTTAGGTGGGAAAGTCTATGCTAATCAAAGATTCAAATCCTAGTCCACTTAACCATAAATGATCCTACCTTGACCCTAACCCCATTACAACCTAAATAAAAGACCTCATGATGAATGTATGCATGCATGGAATAAGTGTTGATTGTTAGAAGAAAATCAAATTTTGGAAAACATGATTAGAAGAGAATTGAGTGAATTAACCCTTAAACACTTGAGTGATTAGAGCGGATATACATCCGGTGAGGGTTCAAAAGTTCAATTACATGTATTCACCTCTATTGTCTATATTCTTGCAAGTTTGAACTCTTTATGACAACTCAATACAATTGTGGTTTGGACTTAGTTCCTATATGCTTAGCTCTTGTGCTTATGCATGCTCTCTTGGGAATTGATTTGTTTGAACTAAGCATTTCCATTTGTTTAGATAGTTGCATTTAGATAGGATTCACATAGTTTAGTTACATTCAAATAAATGTCATAACCCTTTAGTTCCCTCTTATTTTAGCATGAGGACATGCTAAGGCTTAAGTGTGGGGAGGTTGACAAACCCCAATTTGAGGGTTTGTCTTGTATTGAATCTAGAGTATTTTGATAACCTTTTGTCACATTTAGCTTATAAATTAGCATGGTTTTGTTATCGCTCCCGTATTTGTGCCTAAGTGTAAAAACATGCTTTTTAAGCCTTATTTTGATGAATTCTAGTTCCTCTTTGATTCCATAAGATGCCTTGATGTATTTGTTAGTAATCTCAGGATGAAATAGGCTAGGCATGGATCAAGGGAAGCAGGGAAGGAAGCATGCAAGAGGAGAGAAGCACAAAAAGTCAAAGAAGCAAAGTCAGCCATGCACGCGCACGCGCACAAGGCGCTCGCGCGTACATTGCGAAATTGGCCAGGGACGCGCACGCGTACCGTGCACGCACGCGTCGATGTCCACACGTGATTCTTTTATTGCAACACGTGCCTGGCGATTTTGGAAGGTTTCAGCAACCAACTTTGGCGCCAAAATGCATATAAGAGCCAAGGATTGAAGGGGATTAACACACATTCACATCCATAGACTAATTCTAGATCATTAGGTAGATATTTTTAGTTAGTTACATTTGTAGAGAGAGAAACTCCAACTTCTCTCTAGGATTCATCTTCATTTTCTCAATTCTCAACCATTCTTTGGTGAGATCTATTGCCACTCTCAATTTACTTTGTTCATGTTGTAGATCCTTATCTCTAATCTCAATTAGTGTTTGTAATTGTTCAATTCTTGTAGATCTTAGGTTTAACTTTGTTGTTTTGAATTCTATTGATTCATTAAAGATCTCATTTTCAGTGTTGTTCATTGTTGATTGTTGTTAATTTCTTGTGTTGAATTGCTTTAGTTCTAAATCTCTTCTCAATTTTACTATGTCTTTCATTCTTGCTCTCCAAGTGTTTGAGAAAATGCCAACTTTAGATATGGAGTAGTATTCCCTCACTTGGCCTAGTGGTTGAGTCATTGGAGACACTTGAATAATGGATGTCAATTGTTGATTAAGAATTGAGGATTGCTAATTGACTTAGAGTGCACTAAAGCTAGACTTCCCTAGGGTAAGACTAGGACTTGTGACTTGAGTTAATTACTTTTACTTGACTTTCCTCTATAATTAGGGGTTAACTAAGTGAAGCAACACTCCTTTGTCATCACAATTGAAGGAAGCTATAGTGATGGGACTTCCAATGTTCAACCTTGGCCAAGGCTTTTAATATTGATTGATTGTTGTTTTCTTTTATTCACACTTTTATGCCACACTCTTCAAACCACAAAAAGACCACTTAACCAATACATGCATCCTTGTAGCATTCCTAGGGAAGAATGACTCGGGACTAATACTCTCGATTATAAATTGTAGATTTGTTTGATAAATGGATTTTACGTCGGTTTAGACTATACTACGATTGATTACTTGATAATTTCTATACCGGCAAAAATCCATTCGTCACTGCTGACACGCCATTTATCTTTGATAAGGAGTGTCTGCGGGCGTTTGAGACTCTGAAAGCTAAGCTGGTCACAGCACCAGTCATCTCTGCACCAGACTGGACATTACCATTTAAATTAATGTGTGATGCCAGTGACCATGCCATTGGTGCAGTGTTGGGACAGAGACATGACAAGCTTCTGCACGTCATTTACTATGCCAGTCATGTTTTAAATGACGCACAGAAGAATTACACAACCACAGAAAAAGAACTGCTTGCAGTGGTTTATGCTATTGACAAGTTTAGATCCTATTTAGTAGGATCAAAAGTGATTATGTACACTGACCATGCTGCTCTTAAATATCTACTCACAAAGCAGGATTCAAAACCCAGACTCATAAGATGGTTGTTGCTTCTGCAAGAGTTTGATATAGAAATTAGAGACAGAAAAGGGACAGAGAATCAGGTAGCAGATCACCTGTCCCGAATAGAACCAGTAGAAGGGGCGTCCCTCCCACTTACTGAGATCTCTAAAACCTTTCCGGATGAGCAACTCTTTGCTATCCAGGAAGTGCCATGGTTTGCAGACATTGCAAATTACAAGGCAGTAAGGTTCATACCCAAAGAGTACAGTAGGCAGCAATCAAAGAAGTTGATCACGTATGCAAAGTACTATCTTTGGGATGAACCATATCTCTTCAACTTGATCACAAGCGTATCACCATATGGATACGTAGAGCTTCAGGATAATGATTCTAATAAAAAGTTCATTGTTAATGGACAGAGAGTCAAACATTATCTTGAAGGCAATTTTTGAGCAAGAATGCTCAAAACTGAGGCTTGATTAAAGCTCGGTAATAGTCCGGCTAATGACAATAAAGAAGCGCTTGCTAGGAGGCAACCCAGCCATTTACAAAGTTTATTTGTTAATTAATTGAGTTCTACAGGTATATGTCAAAGTATCTTCAAGGTAAAATAGCAATTGCTTGAATTCACAAAGTTACAAGGGAATTTGGAAGCTCACTGGCGTGAAAAAGCCAGTAAGAAACATTTTGGGCGTTGAACGCCCAAAAGAAGCACCCACTGGTCGTTCAACGCCAGCAAGGGTAGCCATCTGGGCGTTAAATGCCAGAAAGGAGCATCTTCTGGGCGTTGAACGCCAGAAAGAAGCACCTTCTGGGTGTTTAACGCCAGATTGACAACGTCCTGGGCGTTCAGAAAAACGCCCAGTGACAAAGGACTTCCTGGCGTTTAACGCCAGAAAGAAGCAACAGCTGGACGTTGAACGCCCAGGAGAAGCAGTAATTGGGCGTTAAATGCCCAAAACATGCAGCGTTTGGGCGTTTAACGCTAGAATGGTGGGGAGGAGGTAAAATTCGTTTTTCTTCACAAATTTTCTAATTTTTATGTTTCAATTCATGATTTCTTGCATAAACATATTTCAAAATATCATCCTTCAGTTCCAAAAATTTTAATCCTAATTTCTAAAATCCCTTTTTCAAAAATATCAAATATATCTTAATCCATAAACACAAATCTTTTTCCAATCCAACTCTTTTTCAAATCTTTTTCAAACTCATCATATCTTTTGAATTTTGAAATTGCCTCTCCCTCTATTCCTCTCCTACCCTTTCTTTTGCTTGAGGACAAGCAAACCTCTAAGTTTGGTGTGATTTGCCATGATCACTGAGCTAAAACTCATCAAGATCATGGCACCTAAGGGAACAGGAAGAGCAAGGATGTGACTTGAAGGAACTGAAGCGTCATAAATTATCACTTGAAGGATCAAGCATCCCACTGACTAGAGGAACACCCACTTCCCAAAATAAAGGTTGTTGAGTCCTAATCTTTGCCTTAACTCTGTGATAACTGTTCTTATTATGAATTTACCTTAGAAGTTATATATTAGTAGTAGCAATTAGTATCTCTATTTTGATTTTATCTCCAATTAAGCTATAATTTATTTTTCTCATCATCATCAAACATGAATAAAGTAGTAGATTTTTAGAATAAAGAGGCAATATTTTTTCGAGTTCTTAATAAGGAAAATTCTAATTATTTATATGTGGTGGCAATACTTTTTGTCTTCTGAATGAATGCCTGAATAGTGCATATTTTCGATATTGAATTTTATGAATGTTATAGTTGTTGGCTCCTGAAAGAATGATGAACAAGAGAAATGTTATTGATGATCTGAAAAATCATGAAATTGATTCTTGAAGCAAGAAAAAGCAGTGAAAAACAAGCTTGCGAAAAATAAGTAGCAAAAAAAAAGAAAGAAAAAGAAAAAGCAAGCAGAAAAAGCCAATAGCCCTTAAAACCAAAAGGCAAGGATAAAAAGGATCCAAGGCTTTGAGCATCAATGGATAGGAGGGCCCAAGGAAATAAAATCCAGGCCTAAGCGGCTAAATCAAGCTGTCCCTAACCATGTGCTTGTGTCATGAAGGCCCAAGTGAAAAGCTTGAGACTGAGTGGTTAAAGTTGTGATCCAAAGCAAAAAGAGTGTGCTTAAGAGCTCTGGACACCTTGATGAGCGGATAATTTATACGCTTTTTGGCATTGTTTTTAGTATGTTTTTAGTATGATCTAGTTAGTTTTTATTATATTTTTATTAGTTTTTAGTTAAAATTCACTTTTCTGGACTTTACTATGAGTTTGTGTGTTTTTCTGTGATTTCAGGTATTTTCTGACTGAAATTGAGGGTTCTGAGCAAAAATCTGATTTAGAGGCTGAAAAGGACTGCAGATGCTGTTGGATTCTGACCTCCCTGCACTCGAAGTGGATTTTCTGGAGCTACAGAAGCCCAATTGGCGCGCTCTCAACGGCGTTGGAAAGTAGACATCCTGGGCTTTCCAGCAATAATAGTCCATACTTTGCCCGAGATTTGATGGCCCAAACCGGCGTTGCAAATCAGCCTCAGAATTTCCAGCGTTTAACGCTGGAACTGGCATAAAAATTGGAGTTAAACGCCCAAACTGGCATGAAAGCTGGCGTTTAACTCCAGAAAAGGTCTCTACACATGAAAGCTTCAATGCTCAGCCCAAGCACACACTAAGTGGACCTAGAAGTGGATTTTTACGTCATTTACTCATTTCTGTATACCCTAAGTTACTAGTTCACTATTAATAGGATATTTTGATATTGTATCTGTACCTCATGATACTTTACACGTCTCTTTGTGTACTTCTCACAGCATGAGTCTCTAAACCCCATGGTTGGGGGTGAGGAGCTCTGCTGTGTCTTGATGGATTAATGCAATTACTACTGTTTCTTATTCAATCATGCTTGCTTCCGTTCTAACATATCACTTGTTCTTAACCCGGATGAATGTGATGACCCGTGACACTCATCATATTCTCAACTATGAATGCGTGCCTGACAACCACCTCCGTTCTACTTTAGATTGAGTAGATATCTCTTGGATTCTTTAATCGGAGTCCTCGTGGTATAAGCTAGAATTGATGGCGGCATTCAAGAGAATCCGGAAGGTCTAAACCTTGTCTGTGGTATTCTGAGTAGGATTCAATGATTGAATGACTGTGATGAGCTTCAAACTCCTGAGGGCGGGGCGTTAGTGACAGACGCAAAAGAATCACTGGATTCTATTCCGGCCTGATTGAGAACTGACAGATGGATAGCCGTGCCGTGACAGGGTGCGTTGAACATTTCCACTGAGAGGATGGGAGGTAGCCATTGACAATGGTGAAACCCTACATACAGCTTGCCATGGAAGGAGCCTTGCGTGTTTGGTGAAGGAGACAGTAGGAAAGCAGAGATTCAGAAGATGGAGCATCTCCAAAACCTCAACCTGTTCCCCATTACTGCAAAACAAGTACTTATTTCATGTTCTTTTACTTTTCAGAATCAACCCTGATCATCTTTGATATCCTGACTAAGATTTACAAGATAACCATAGCTTGCTTCAAGCCGACAATCTCCGTGGGATCGACCCTTACTCACATAAGGTATTACTTGGACGACCCAGTGCACTTGCTGGTTAGTTGTGCGGGATTGCAAAAGTGTGATTGCAATTTCGTGCACCACACCTCTAACTGGGGACTCTAGCAAAGTTGAGTCACAATCTGAAAAGGGTTCACCCAGTCATGTGTCTGTGGCATTTGTGTATCCGGTGGTAATACTGGAAAACAAAGTGCTTAGGGCCACGGCCAAGACTTATAAAAGTAGCTGTGTTCAAGAATCAACATACTTAACTAGGAAAATCAATAATACTATCTGAATTCTGAGTTCCTATGGATGCCAATCATTCTGAATTTCAAAGGATAAAGTGAGATGCCAAAACTGTTTGGAAGCAAAAAGCTACTAGCCCCGCTCATCTAATTAGAATCTGAGCTTCACATAAAACTCTGAGATATTATTGCTTCTTGATTTCTTTTTATCCTCTTTTATTCATCTAGTTGCTTGGGGACAAGCAACAGTTTAAGTTTGGTGTTGTGATGAGCGAATATTTTATACGCTTTTTGGGGGGGTATTTTCATGTAGATTTTAGCATATTTTAATTAGTTCTTAATATAATTTTATTAGTTTTCAGGCAAAAATTATGTTTCTGGACTTTACTATGAGTTTGTGTATTTTTCTGTGATTTCAGGTATTTTCTGACTGAAATTGAGGGAGCTAACCAAAAATCTGAGTTAGGTTGAAAAAGGACTACTGATGCTGTTGGATCCTGACCTCCCTTCACTCGGAATGGATTCTTTGGAGCTACAGAAGTTCAATTGACGCGCTCTTAATTGTGTTAGAAAGTAGACATCCAGGGCTTTCCAGAAATATATAATAGTCTATACTTTGCGCAAAGATAGACGACGTAAACTGGCGTTCAACGCCAGTTCCATGCTGTAGTCTGGCATCCAGCGCCAGAAACAGGTTACAAGTTGGAGTTCAACGCCCAAAACACGTTACAACCTGGCGTTCAACTCCAAAAACAGCCCAAGCACGTGAGAGGCTTAAGTCTCAGCCCCAGCACACACCAAGTGGGTCCCAGAAGTGGATTTCTGCACCAATTATCTTAGTTTACTCATATTCTGTAAACCTAGGTTACTGATGAGCGGATAATTTATACGCTTTTTGGCATTGTTTTTAGTATGTTTTTAGTATGATCTAGTTAGTTTTTAGTATATTTTTATTAGTTTTTAGTTAAAATTCACTTTTCTGGACTTTACTATGAGTTTGTGTGTTTTTCTGTGATTTCAGGTATTTTCTGACTGAAATTGAAGGTTCTGAGCAAAAATCTGATTCAGAGACTGAAAAGGACTGCAGATGCTGTTGGATTCTGACCTCCCTGCACTCGAAGTGGATTTTTTGGAGCTACAGAAGCCCAATTGGCGCGCTCTCAACGGCATTGGAAAGTAGACATCCTGGGCTTTCCAGCAATATATGATAGTCCATACTTTGCCCAAGATTTGATGGCCCAAACCGGCGTGGCAAATCAGCCTCAGAAATTCCAGCGTTTAACGCTGGAACTGGCATAAAACTTGGAGTTAAACGCCCAAACTGGCATGAAAGCTGGCGTTTAACTCCAGAAAAGGTCTCTACACGAAAATGCTTCAATGCTCAGCCCTAGCACACACCAAGTGGGCCCGGAAGTGGATTTTTCTGTCATTTACTCATTTCTGTAAACCTTAGGATACTAGTCTACTATTAATAGGATCTTTTGACATTGTATCTGTACCTCATGACATTTTACACGTTTCTTTGTGTATTTTCCACGGCATGAGTCTCTAAACCCCATGGTTGGGGGTGAGGAGCTCTGCTGTGTCTTGATGGATTAATGCAATTACTACTGTTTCTTATTCAATCATGCTTGCTTCCATTCTAAGATATCACTTGTTCTTAACCCGGATGAATGTGATGATCCGTGACACTCATCATATTCTCAACTATGAACGTGTGCCTGACAACCACCTCCGTTCTACCTTAGATTGAGTAGATATCTCTTGGATTCCTTAACCAGAATCTTCATGGTATAAGCTAGAACTGATGGCGGCATTCAAGAGAATCCGGAAGGTCTAAACCTTGTCTGTGGTATTCTGAGTAGGATTCAATGACTGAATGACTGTGACGTGCTTCAAACTCCTAGCAGGCGGGGCGTTAGTGACAGACGCAAAAGAATCAATGGATTCTATTCCGGCCTGACCGAGAACCGACAGCTGATTAGCCATGCTGTGACAGAGCATAGGAACATTTTCACTGAGAGGATGGGAGGTAGCCACTGACAACGGTGAAACCCTACATACAGCTTGCCATGGAAGGAGCCTTGCATGTTTGATGAAGAAGACAGTAGAAAAGCAGAGATTCAGAAGATGGAGCATCTCCAAAGCCTCAACCTATTCTCCATTACTGAAAAACAAGTAACCAATTCATGTTCTTTTGCTTTTAACAATCAATCCTGATAATTTCTGATATCCTGACTAAGATCTACAAGATAACCATAGCTTGCTTCAAGCCGACAATCTCCGTGGGATCGACCCTTGCTCACGCAAGGTATTACTTGGACGACCCAGTGCACTTGCTGGTTAGTTGTGCGGGATTGCAAAAGTGTTATTACAATTTCGTGCACCAAGTTTTTGGCGCCGTTGCCGGGGATTGTTCGAGTTTGGACAACTGACGACTTATCTTGTTGCTTAGATTAGGACTGTGTTGTTTTTATTGGTTTAGAGTCTTTTAGTTGAGTCTAGTTTCATATTCTAAGTTTGGTGTCAATTGCATGCTTTTGTTTTTCTTTTAAAAATTTTCAATTTTGCATGTTCTTAGTCCCTTTCTGATTCATAAAAATTCTAAGTTTGGTGTCCTCTTTGTGTTTTTCCTTTAAAATTTTCGAAAATTAGTGTTTGATTTTCTAAAAATTTTAAGTTTGGTGTCTTTTTGTTGTTTTTCTCTTTCCTCCTTTTAAAAATCAAATCTTTTTCATAAAAACTTTTCAATCATATCTTTTTAATTGCTGTTTTCAAAATCTTTTTAATTAACTAATTGATTCAGTTCTCAATTTGCTTTGATTTTGTTTTCTTTTTGATTTTCGATTTTTTTAATTCCTTTTCTTTTATTTTAATTTTTTTTCGATTTATTCAAAAAAAAAAAAAACAAAATTTATCTATTCGCAATCATTATCATTTCCCTTTTATCCATTATGGAGCTAAGAGGGATTGATCAGTCCAAAAGGACTCTGGGGTCATATGCTAACCCCATTACAGCTGCATATGGGAGTAGCATCTGTACACCTCCCATCAAAGCAAGCAGCTTTGAGCTAAATCCTCAACTCATTATCATAGTGCAGCAAAATTGCCAGTATTCCGGTCTTCCACAGGAAGAACCTACAAAGTTTCTGGCACAGTTCTTACAAATTGCTGACACAGTACATGATAAAGAGGTAGATCAGGATGTCTACAGACTATTATTGTTTCCATTTACTGTAAAAGATCAAGCTAAAAGGTGGTTGAATAACCAACCTACAGCAAGCATAAAGACATGGAAACAGTTGTCAGACAAATTCCTGAATCATTTTTACCCTCCAAAGAGGATGACACAGCTAAGGCTGGACATCCAAGGCTTTAAACAAGAGGATAATGAATCCCTTTATAATGCCTGGGAGAGGTATAGAGGTATGCTTAGAAAATGCCCCTCTGAAATGTTTTCAAAGTGGGTGCAGTTAGACATCTTCTACTATGGGCTCACAGAAAAAGCTCAGATGTCTTTAGACCACTCAGCTGGTGGATCTATACACATGAGGAAGACAATTGAAGAAGCTCAAGAGCTTATAGACACTGTTGCTAGAAACCAATACTTATATTCTAGCAATGAGTTCGTTCCAAAAGAGGAAGTCATGGCATTGGTCACTGATCCTAATCCTCAAGAACAGATGAATGAGCTTAATCAACAATTGCTCCTGATGACAGAACAGTTAGCAGAATTTAAAGAAATGCTCCATGATACTAAGGTTGCTAACAAGAGCATAGAACTGCAGTTGAATCAAGCAAAACAGCAAATAGCTAAACAGATAACAGAGGAATGTCAAGCAGTTCAACTGAGGAGTGGGAAGACACTGAACACCACTGCTCAAAAGAGCAAAAAGCCAAACAAGGAACAATTGACAGAGGATAACCAAACCACTGTTCAAAATCCCTCTGAGGACAGTAAGAGCCCAGAGAGGAATGTTATTGGCGTTCAAACGCCAAAAAAGGAAGGAAAGCTGGCGTTAAACGCCCATTCTTTGCCCAGTTCTGGCGTTCAAACGCCAGAAAAGGGGGAAAAGTTGGCGTTAAACGCCCATTTTCCACCCAATCCTGGCGTTCAGACGCCAAGGGAGGATCAGACACCTGAGAGTGCTGACAGTAATCCCTCTAACAAGGCTTCTTCAACCACTTCTGTAAGGAATAAACCTGCAGCATCAAGGGTTGAAGAATATCAAGCCAAGATGCCTTATCCTCAGAAACTCCGCAAGGCGGAACAGGATAAGCAATTTGCCCGCTTTGCAGACTATCTAAGGACTCTTGAAATAAAGATTCCGTTTGCAGAGGCACTTGAGCAAATACCTTCTTATGCTAAGTTCATGAAAGAGATCTTAAGTCATAAGAAAGATTGGAGAGAAACTGAAAAAGTGTTTCTCACTGAAGAATGCAGTGCAGTCATTCTAAAAAGCTTACCAGAAAAGCTTCAAGATCCTGGAAGCTTTATGATACCATGCACATTAGAAGGTGCCTGCACCAAGACAGCCCTCTGTGACCTTGGAGCAAGCATCAATCTAATACCTGCATCCACTATCAGAAAGCTTGGGTTGACTGGAGAAGTCAAGCCAACAGGATATGCCTCCAACTTGCTGATGGCTCCATTAAACACCCATCAGGCATAATAGAGGACATGATTGTCAAGGTTGGGCCCTTCGCCTTTCCAACTGACTTTGTGGTGCTGGAAATGGAGGAGCACAAAAGTGCAACTCTCATTCTAGGAAGACCTTTCCTAGCAACTGGACGAACTCTCATTGATGTACAAAGAGGGGAAGTAACCCTGAGAGTCAATGAGGATGAGTTCAAGTTGAATGCTGTGAAAGCCATGCAGCATCCAGACACACCAATTGACTGCATGGGCGCTGACATTATTGACTCTCTGGTAGAAGAGATCAATATGGCTGAAAGCCTAGAATCAGAGCTTGAGGACATCTTCAAGGATGCTCACCCTGATCAAGAAGAACTAGAGGAAGCAAAGGAATTTTCGAAAATTCCTCAGGAGGAGGATAAACCTCCTAAACCTGAACTCAAACCTCTACCACCATCCCTGAAGTACGCATTTCTGGGAGAAGGTGACACTTTTCCAGTGATTATAAGCTCTGCTTTAAATCCACAGGGAGAGGAAGCACTGATTCAAGTGCTAAGGACACACAAGACAGCTCTTGGGTGGTCCATAAGTGATCTCAAGGGCATTAGCCCAGCTAGATGCATGCACAAGATCCTGTTGGAGGATAATGCCAAACCAGTGGTCCAACCACAAAGGAGGCTAAATCCAGCCATGAAGGAGGTAGTGCAGAAGGAGGTCACTAAATTACTAGAGGCTGGGATTATTTATCCTATTTCTGATAGCCCCTGGGTGAGCCCTGTCCAAGTTGTCCCCAAAAAGGGAGGCATGAGAGTGGTTCATAATGAAAAAAATGAACTAGTTCCTACAAGAACAGTCACAGGGTGGCGCATGTGTATTGACTACAGAAGGCTCAATACAGCCACCAGGAAGGATCATTTTCCTTTACCATTCATAGACCAAATGCTAGAAAGACTAGCTGGTCATGATTACTACTGCTTTTTGGATGGCTATTCAGGCTACAACCAAATTGCAGTAGATCCTCAGGACCAAGAGAAAACAGCATTTACTTGCCCTTCTGGCGTGTTTGCCTACAGAAAGATGCCTTTTGGTCTGTGCAATGCACCTACAACCTTTCAGAGGTGCATGCTCTCTATCTTCTCAGATATGGTAGAGAAATTTCTGGAAGTCTTCATGGACGACTTCTCAGTATATGGAGACTCATTCAGCTCCTGTCTTAATCACCTAGCACTTGTCCTGAAAAGATGCCAAGAGACTAACCTAGTTTTAAACTGGGAGAAATGTCACTTTATGGTGATTGAGGGAATTGTCCTTGGGCATAAAATTTCAAGCAGGGGAATAGAGGTGGATAAGGCAAAGGTAGAAGTAATTGAAAAATTACCACCACCTGCCAATGTTAAGGCAATCAGAAGCTTTCTGGGGCATGCAGGATTTTATAGAAGGTTTATAAAGGATTTTTCGAAAATTGCAAAACCTTTGAGTAACCTGCTAGCTGCTGACACACCATTTGTGTTTGACACACAGTGTCTGCAGGCATTTGAGACCCTGAAAGCTAAGCTGGTCACAGCACCAGTCATCTCTGCACCAAATTGGACATTGCCATTTGAATTAATGTGTGATGCCAGTGATCATGCCATTGGTGCAGTGTTGGGACAGAGGCATAACAAACTTCTGCATGTCATTTATTATGCTAGCCATGTTCTAAATGATGCACAGAAGAATTACACAACCACAGAAAAAGAATTACTTGCAGTGGTTTTTGCCATTGACAAGTTTAGATCTTATCTAGTAGGGTCCAAGGTGGTTGTGTACACTGACCATGCTGCTCTTAAATACTTACTCACAAAGCAGGATTCAAAACCCAGGCTTATCAGGTGGGTGTTGCTTCTGCAAGAGTTTGATATAGAAATAAGAGACAGAAAAGGGACAGAGAACCAAGTAGCTGATCATCTGTCCCGAATAGAACCAGTAGCTGAGGCGTCCCTCCCTTCTACTGAGATCTCTGAGACTTTCCCAGATGAGCAACTCTTTGCCATTCAGGAAGCTCCATGGTTTGCAGATATTGCAAATTATAAAGCTGTGAGGTTCATACCCAAGGAGTACAGCAATGTGCAAAGAAAGAAATTAATTTCAGATGCCAAGTACTACCTCTGGGATGAACCATATCTCTTTAAGAGATGTGCTGACGGAGTAATCCGCAGATGTGTACCCAGAGAAGAAGCACAAAGGATCCTATGGCATTGCCATGGATCCCAGTATGGAGGACATTTTGGAAGTGAGCGAACAGCCACTAAAGTCCTCCAGTGTGGCTTCTACTGGCCTACTCTCTATAAAGATTCCCGAGAGTTTGTGCGTAACTGTGACAGTTGCCAAAGAGCTGGTAACTTGCCTCACGGATATGCCATGCCTCAACAAGGGATATTAGAGATAGAATTGTTTGATGTATGGGGAATTGACTTCATGGGGCCATTCCCACCATCATACTCAAACACCTACATTCTGGTGGCAGTAGACTATGTATCTAAGTGGGTAGAAGCAATTGCTACACCCACTAATGATACCAAGACCGTGCTAAAATTCCTCCAGAAACACATCTTCAGCAGGTTTGGTGTTCCCAGAGTACTAATCAGTGATGGGGGCACTCATTTCTGCAATAGACAGCTATACTCTGCTATGGTTAGATATGGAATCAGCCATAAAGTGGCAACTCCGTATCATCCACAGACAAATGGGCAAGCTGAAGTCTCTAACAGAGAGCTAAAAAGAATCCTAGAACGGACTGTGATAGCCCGGAGAAAGGATTGGGCAAAGAGCTTGGATGATGCTCTGTGGGCATACAGAACAGCATTCAAGACTCCTATAGGAACCTCCCCATACCAACTGGTGTATGGGAAGGCCTGTCATCTGCCCGTGGAACTGGAACATAAAGCCTGTCATCTGCCCGTGGAACTGGAACATAAAGCCTATTGGGCGACCAGATTCCTAAACATGGATGCACAGTTAGCTGGTGAAAAGAGATTACTCCAGCTAAATGAGCTAGAGGAGTTCAGACTCAATGCCTTTGAAAATGCAAAAATTTACAAGGAAAAGGCAAAGAAATGGCATGACAAGAAGTTGTCAACCAGAGTCTTTGAGCCAGGACATAAAGTTCTGCTCTTCAACTCTAGGCTCAAATTGTTTCCAGGAAAACTCAAATCCCGGTGGAGGGGTCCGTATGTGATTACAGGAGTCTCACCATATGGATATGTTGAGCTTCAGGATATTGATTCTGACAAAAAGTTCATTGTTAATGAACAGAGAATCAAGCATTATCTTGAAGGCAATTTTGAGCAGGAGTGCTCAAAACTGAGACTTGAGTAATTCTCAGTGAAGGTCCAGCTAAAGACAGTAAAGAAGCGCTTGCTGGGAGGCAACCCAGTCATTAGGAGGTTATATGATTTGTTCTTACAGAGGCAAGTATCAAAAATAAAGGAATTCACAGAGTTACAGAAGGATTCAGCTCAAAAAGCAGAGAAAATGCGCTTACTGGCGAAAAAATGCCAGTAAGGGGCATTTTGGGCGTTAAACGCCAGAATGGGTACCATTCTGGGCGTTTAACGCCAGTAATGGTACCATTTTGGGCGTTAAACGCCAGAATGGGCACCATTCTGGGCGTTTAACGCCAGGTGTGCAGCATCCTGGGCGTTTTGGAAAAACGCCCAGTGACAAAGGAATTTTGGCGTTTAACGCCAGCTAGGGCACCTGGCTGGGCGTTAAACGCCCAAAAGGGGCAACAAATGGGCGTTAAACGCCAGAATGGGTGCCATTCTGGGCGTTTAACGCCAGAAAGGTGGGGGGACCACAATTTTGTTTTCAAACCAAATTTTTCCAAACATTCCTTTTCTTACCCATACTTTTCTACAAAATCACACTTCAACCATTCATCATTCACTTTCAAATCTCCAAAAAACAAAACCATTCTTCAAATCTATTTCAAATCAATTCCAAATATTGTTCAAAAACTCACCTTTCTCTCACATTTTTTCCATATCTTCTCAAATCTCCTTTCAAATTTTTCTCTTCTTTTCGAAATCTCCCCTCCCCACCTTATAAATACACGTTTGTCCCCCTTCATTCCACCACACCATTCGAATTTCCTCTTCCTCTCTCTCTCTCTCTCCTCTTATCTCTTTTGCTTGAGGACAAGCAAACCTCTAAGTTTGGTGTGCTTTTCCGTGATCACTAAGCCAAGATTCATCAAGATCATGGCTCCTAAGGGAAAACAAACCAATTTAAGAGGAAAGAAAGAGAATAATCCAAAGAATCTTTGGAATCAAGAGAAGTTCTTAACCAAAGAACATGAAGACCATTATCACAAAATAATGGGTCTGAGGTCAGTGATCCCGGAAGTAAAATTTGATCTGAAAGAAGATGAATATCCGGGGATCCAAGGGCAAATTCGAAACAGAGGATGGGAAGTTCTAACCAATCCTGAGATAAAGGTTGGAAGGAACATGGTTCAGGAATTCTACTCAAATCTGTGGCTAACAGATAAGCAGAGAATGACTGGAACTGCTTACCATACCTATAGAACCATGGTCAGAGGGAAAGTTATGTACTTCCATCTGGACAAAATAAGAGAAATCTTCAAATTGCCTCAACTGCAAGATGATCCTGACTCCTTTAATAGGAGGATGGTGAGAGTAGATAAAGGGTTGGATCAAGTTCTAGAGGACATATGCCTCCCTGGAACTAAGTGGATAACCAATTCTAAGGGTGTCCCAAACCAACTCAAGAGGAGAGACCTCAAACCAATTGTAAGAGGTTGGCTAGACTTTATTGGGCGTTCTATATTGCCCACTAGCAACCGTTCTGAGGTCACCATCAAGAGAGCAGTGATGATTCATTGCATTATGCTTGGAAGAGAAGTGGAGGTTCATCATGTGATTGCTTGTGAGATCTACACAATTGCAAATAAAAATTCCACTGAAGCCAAACTGGCTTACCCAAGCTTGATCTCCTTGCTCTGTAAAGAGGCTGGGGTGAAGATGGGAGTAGATGAATTCATACCCATTGAACATCCAATCACCAAGAAGTCAATAGAAGGACAAATGCAAGACAACTCTATCAAAAGGAGGGCGCAGGAATTCCTCCCTGAATTCCCAAGAATTGACTACTGGACCAGCCTAGAAGCATCTATCACTAAGTTGCAAGAAACTATGGAGCAACTGAAGGAAGAACAGCAGAATCAGAACTGCATGCTCTGCAAATTGCTGAAGGAACAAGAGAAGCAGGGGCGTGAAATCCAAGAGATGAAACGCCAAAAGCTCTCCTCTCAAGTTGAGGGAGCATCCACTTCTCAAAATCAAGGTTGTTGAGTCCTAACTCTGTGAAAACCTCTATCTCTAGGAGCCTATTTTTGCGTTTTTCTTTTTTTTTCTATTTTCTAGTCTAATCTTATATCTATTTTTTTTTAGTCTTGTTCTTAATTCATAATTAATAAAATTTAAAGTTTATGCCTTAAAGCCATAAATGTCCTATGAATCCATCACCTCTCTTAAAATGAAAAATGCTTTAATCACAAAAGAACAAGAAGTACAGGATTTCGAATTTATCTCTGAAACTAGTTGAATTAGTTTGATGTGGTGACAATACTTTTTGTTTTCTGAATGAATGCTTGAACAGTGCATATGTCTTTTGAATTTGTTGTTGTGAGAATGTTAAAATTGTTGGCTCTTGAAAGAATGAGGAGAAAGAGAACTGTTATTGAGGATCTGAAAAATCATCAAATTGATTCTTGAAGCAAGAAAAAGCAAAAAAAAAAAATTTCGAAAAAAAAAAGAAAAAAAAAAGAAAGAAATAAGGTTGTGAACCAAGGTAAAAAGAGTGTGCTTAAGAACCTTGGACACCTCTAATTGGGGAGTCTAGCAAAGCTGAGTCACAATCTAAAAAGGTTCACCCAATTATGTGTCTGTGGCATGTATGTATCCGGTGGTAATACTGGAAGACAGAGTGCTTTGGGCCACAGCCAAGACTCATACACTAGCTATGTTCAAGAATCATCATACTTAACTAGGAGAATCAATAACACTATCTGAGTTCTGAGTTCTCATAGATGCCAATCATTCTGAACTTCAAAGGATAGAGTGAGATGCCAAAACTGTTCGGAGGCAAAAAGCTACTAGTCCCGCTCATCTAATTGGAACTATGTTTCTTTGATATTTTGGAGTCTATAGTATATTCTCTTCTTTTTTTATCCTATTTTGATTTTCAGTTGCTTGGGGACAAGCAACAATTTAAGTTTGGTGTTGTGATGAGCGGATAATTTATACGCTTTTTGGCATTGTTTTTAGTATGTTTTTAGTATGATCTAGTTAGTTTTTAGTATATTTTATTAGTTTTTAGTTAAAATTCACTTTTCTGGACTTTACTATGAGTTTGTGTGTTTTTCTGGGATTTCAGGTATTTTCTGACTGAAATTGAAGGTTCTGAGCAAAAATCTGATCCAGAGACTGAAAAGGACTGCAGATGCTGTTGGATTCTGACCTCCCTGCACTCGAAGTGGATTTTCTGGAGCTACAGAAGCCCAATTGGCGCGCTCTCAACGGCATTGGAAAGTAGACATCCTGGGCTTTCCAGCAATATATGATAGTCCATACTTTGCCTAAGATTTGATGGCCCAAACCGGCGTGGCAAATCAGCCTCAGAAATTCCAGCGTTTAACGCTGGAACTGGCATAAAACTTGGAGTTAAACGCCCAAACTGGCATGAAAGCTGGCGTTTAACTCCAGAAAAGGTCTCTACACGAAAATGCTTCAATGCTCAGCCCTAGCACACACCAAGTGGGCCCGGAAGTGGATTTTTCTGTCATTTACTCATTTCTGTAAACCTTAGGATACTAGTCTACTATTAATAGGATCTTTTGACATTGTATCTGTACCTCATGACATTTTACACGTTTCTTTGTGTATTTTCCACGGCATGAGTCTCTAAACCCCATGGTTGGGGGTGAGGAGCTCTGCTGTGTCTTGATGGATTAATGCAATTACTACTGTTTCTTATTCAATCATGCTTGCTTCCATTCTAAGATATCACTTGTTCTTAACCCGGATGAATGTGATGATCCGTGACACTCATCATATTCTCAACTATGAACATGTGCCTGACAACCACCTCCGTTCTACCTTAGATTGAGTAGATATCTCTTGGATTCCTTAACCAGAATCTTCGTGGTATAAGCTAGAACTGATGGCGGCATTCAAGAGAATTCGGAAGGTCTAAACCTTGTCTGTGGTATTCTGAGTAGGATTCAATGACTGAATGACTGTGACGTGCTTCAAACTCCTAGCAGGTGGGGCGTTAGTGACAGACGCAAAAGAATCAATGGATTCTATTCCGGCCTGACCGAGACCCGACAGCTGATTAGCCATGTTGTGACAGAGCATAGGAACATTTTCACTGAGAGGATGGGAGGTAGCCACTGACAACGGTGAAACCCTACATACAGCTTGCCATGGAAGGAGCCTTGCGTGTTTGATGAAGAAGACAGTAGGAAAGCAGCGATTCAGAAGATGGAGCATCTCCAAAGCCTCAACCTATTCTCCATTACTGAAAAACAAGTAACCAATTCATGTTCTTTTGCTTTTTACAATCAATCCTGATAATTTCTGATATCCTGACTAAGATCTACAAGATAACCATAGCTTGCTTCAAGCCGACAATCTCCGTGGGATCGACCCTTGCTTACGCAAGGTATTACTTGGATGACCCAGTGCACTTGCTGGTTAGTTGTGCGAGATTGCAAAAGTGTTATTGCAATTTCGTGCACCAGTTACTAGTTTACTATTTAAACAACTTTTAGAGACTTATTTTGTACCTCATGACATTTTCAGATCTGAACTGCATACTCTTTGACGGCATGAGTCTCTAAACTCCATTGTTGGGGGTGAGGAGCTCTGCAGCGTCTCGACGAATTAATGCAATTAATTCTGTTTTCCTTTCAAACATGCGTGTTCCTATCTAAGATGTTCATTCGCGCTTAATTATGGAGAAGGTGATGATCCGTGACACTCATCACCTTCCTCAATCCATGAACGTGTGCCTGATAACCACCTCCGTTCTACATTAGATTGAATGAGTATCTCTTAGATTCCTTAATCAGAATCTTCGTGGTATAAGCTAGACTGATGGCGGCATTCAAGAGAATTCGGAAAGTCTAAACCTTGTCTGTGGTATTCCGAGTAGGATTCGAGGATTGAATGACTGTGACGAGCTTCAAACTCCTGAAGGCTGGGCGTTAGTGACAGACGCAAAAGAATCACTGGATTCTATTCCAACCTGATTGAGAACCGACAGATGATTAGCCGTGCTGTGACAGAGCATTTGGAACGTTTTCACTGAGAGGATGGGAAGTAGCCATTGACAACGGTGACACCCTACATATAGCTTGCCATGGAAGGAGCCTTGCGTGTGGAAAAAGGATTTCAAGGAAGAGTTGAAATTCAGAGGACAAAGCATCTCCAAAACTCCAACATATTCTCCATAATTAAAGTAACAATTATTTATTTCACGCTCTTTTATTTTTCTAATAATTCCTACTGATAATTTTAATTGATATCCTGACTAAGAATAACAAAATAAACATAGATTGCTTCAAACCAATAATCTCCGTGGGATCGACCCTTACTCACGTAAGGTATTACTTGGATGACCCAGTGCACTTGCTGGTTAGTTGTGCGGATTGCAAAAGTGTGATTGCAATTTCGTGCACCAATAACCTCCCTCCAAGATCCATTGCGAGTTTCGATGACATGGCCAAAAAGTTCCTGGCCAGATTCTCCATCCAAAAGGACAAAGCAAAACATGCGCCGAGCTTACTGGGAATCAGACAAGGAGAGCGGGAAACCCTGTGTAACTACATGGAGAGATTCAACAAAACACGCATGGATATACAAATTTTCCAACAGAAGCTGCCATCATGGGTCTCATTAATGGCCTGCGAGAAAGGCCTTTTAGTCAATCCATATCAAAGAAGTACACCACATCTCTGAACGAGGTACTAATACATCAACATGGAGGAAAACTCCTGATTAGGAGAAACCTCAAAAGCAGGGTTCACCCCTCGGGATAAAGACAAAGATTCCAGAAAAAAGGAAGATCGACATGGAGAGAAAATAAAAAATACCACAATTTACACCCCTCTTCGGGTGTCTCTCGTGGATGTCTACAAAGAGGTTTGCAACACAGAAAAAATACCACCAGCTCGACCACTCAAAGGCAAAAAAGGAGGAGGAAACCGAGCTAAATATTGTGAATACCATCGGATCTGCGGGCACTCCACCAATGAGTGTTTTGACTTAAAAAACGTCATAGAAAAGCTCGTACGAGAAGGAAAGCTAGATCGATACCTGGCCACCCATGAGGATGAACAAAGGAAAAGAAAAAGAGCAGAAGATGTCGGACCGACTACACGATCATCCCGGATGCCAGAAAGACACGTCCACATGATACACGGCGGATTCGCCGGGGGAGGAATCTCCAAATCATCCCGCAAAAGACATCTCAAAGATGTATATCACGTCGCAGAAAGGAAGGAAGCACCCGACATCCGGGAAATCACTTTTACCAAGGAAGACGCATCTGGCATCGCGACAGGGCATGACGATCCCATGGTCATCACTATTATACTGGCAAACGCAAATCTTCATCGCACACTGATAGACCAGGGGAGCTCTGCCGATATCTTATTCAAAACCGCCTTCGACAAACTTGGCTTGGAAGAAAAAGAACTCAGAGCATATCCAGACAGCCTGTTCGGGTTAGGTGATACCCCGGTTCAACCAATAGGATACATCCCGCTCCACACAACTTTTGGAAAGGGAAGTCAGTCAAGAACACTCAAAATAGATTACATCGTCGTTGACGTAAGCTCAGCCTACAATGCCCTAATAGGTCGGGCAATGTTAAATCAACTCGGCGCAATAGTCTCGACTCCGCATCTATGCATGAAATTCCCAACCACAGAAGGAATAGCCATAGTAAAGGCAGATCAGAAGATGGCGCACCGCTGTTACAACGAAAGTCTAAACCTCAGAGGCAGGGGAGAAGAATTCCACACAATTGAGCTCGGTGGAGTTCGGAGGCGGGAGGAGCTCCGCCCACAACCTGAAGGAGAAATAGAGAAAATCCAGATCGGGAACACCCAGGACCAAACAACCAATATCGGCACACTCCTAAAAGGGGACATAAAAGAATCACTCATACAGTTCCTACGCGACAACGCCGACCTTTTTGCGTGGAAAGCCGCAGACATGCTAGGCATAGATCCCAAACTAATGTGCCACAAGCTAGCAGTCTACCCAGGATCTCGGCCGGTACAATAAAGGCGCAGAAAGCTAGGACTAGAATGCTCTCAAGCAGTGGAAGAACAGGTACGAGCTCTATTGGAGGCAAGCTTCATAAGAGAAGTCAAATACCCGCTATGGCTTGCTAATGTTGTTTTGGTAAAAAAAAGTCAAATGGGAAGTGGAGAATGTGCACTGACTATACCGATCTCAACAAAGCTTGCCCGAAAGATCCTTATCCACTCCCAAACATCGACGCACTAGTAGATGCCTCCTCCGGATACAAATACCTCTCCTTTATGGACGCATACTCGGGATATAACCAAATCCCAATGTACCCACCCGACCAAGAAAAAACCTCTTTCTTAACCCCAAAGGCAAATTATTGCTACATTGTTATGTCCTTCAGTCTCAAAAAACACAGGAGCCACTTACCAAAGATTAATGAACAAAGTTTTTTCGGATCAAATCGGAAAGATCATGGAGGTCTACGTAGACGACATCCTAGTGAAGACGCAAAACGAAGAGATGTTATTATCCGACCTAACACAAGTATTCAGCACCATAAGACGACACGGCATGCGACTCAATCCCACAAAATGTACCTTCGCAGTAGAAGCCGGTAAATTCTTGGGTTTTATGATCACACAGAGAAGAATCGAGGCAAACGCGGACAAGTGCAGGGCCGTACTCGACATGAAAAGCCCGACTTGTATCAAAGAGGTACAACAACTTAACAGGCAGTTGGCAGCCTTGTCCAGATTCCTGGCGGGATCTGCAATAAGATCTCTCCCCTTCTACGCCACTCTAAGGAAGGGAAAGGAGTTTAAATGGACAGTTGAATGCGAGCAAGCCTTCCAAGACTTCAAAAAATTTCTAGGACAGCCACCTATATTAAGTCGGCCACGGGAAGGAGAACCACTCATCTTGTACCTCGCAGTAGGAAATCGAGCAATAGCCTCAGTACTAGTCCGAGAAGACAACAGTGGGCAACAACCCATATACTTCATCAGCAAAGCGTTACAAGGGTCCGAGCAGAACTACCAGAAAATAGAAAAGTTTGCTTACACTCTCATAATAACATCTCGACGACTTCACTCATATTTCCAGTCTTACGCCATTAAAATTCGGACCAACCAGCCCATAAAAGAAATCCTACAGAAAACAGACTTGGCAGGTAGAATTTTGCAATGGGCAGTCGAGTTGTCCGAATTCGACCTTCAATACGAAGCTCGGACGGCCATCAAATCTCAATATCTGGCCGACTTTATTGCGGAATTCACGGACAAACCAGAAATCCCCACAAAATGGAATCTATACGTGGACGGCTCCTCAAATAAAACGGGAAGTGGCACAGGCGTAATAATTGAAAGCGACTAGGGGACCCAGATTGAACTCTCCCTCAAATTTGGGTTCCCTGCCTCAAACAATCAAGCGGAATATGAGGCACTACTAGCTGGTTTGAAGCTAGCTAGGGAGGTTGGAGCTCAAAAACTTATCATCTTCAGCGACTCACAGGTAGTCACTTCACAAATAACAGGCAGCTACCAAGCCAAAGATCCCACTATGAAAAAATATCTAGACAAAACCAAGGAACAGCTCGGACAACTCGGAGAGTATGAGATTCGACACATACCCCGAGAACAGAATGCCCGGGCCGATGCACTCTCAAAACTAGCCAGCACCAAACCAGGAGGCAACAATAGAAGCATTATCCAAGAAATTCTACAGAAGCCATCAATCTCAGAAGAAGAAAAGGTCTTAGCCATAACAGATCGCGATCAGAGATGGATGATCCCCATAATTAATTACCTCACCACAGAGGCCATTCCTACAGATGAGAAAGAGGCAAAGAGGTTAAAACGGGACGCACAATACTATACCATCATAAATAATACTTTATACAAAAGAGGGATTTCAACACCATTGCTAAAATACGTGCCGACTCCCAACACTAAGGATATCTTAGAAGAAATACACAGTGGCATTTGTGGCAATCACCTCAGAGCACAAGCACTCGCCAAAAAAGTACTAGGGTAGGATTCTACTAGCCAACCCTACAAAAAGAAGTCACAAAATTCGTAAAGACATGTTCGCCATGTCAAAACCATGCCAACTTCCATACCGCTTTGCCAGAGGAACTCATCAGCGTAACCTCACCTTGGCCATTCGCAAAATGGGGACTCGATCTCCTCGGACCTTTTCCTCAAGGATCAGGACAAGTCAAATTCCTCATAGTAGGAATAGACTACTTCACAAAATGGATCAAGGCAGAACCCCTAGCCAATGCCACAACTCAAAGAAGTCGAAAATTTCTGTATAGAAACATCGTCACAAGGTTCGGAGTTCCATACTCCATCACTACAGACAATGGTACCCAGTTCACAGACATAGGCTTCAGAAAACTAGCGGACGACCTGAATATAAAACAACAATTCACTTCTGTCGAGCACCCCCAAGCCAATGGTCAAGCCGAAGCTGCTAACAAAGTTATATTAGCAGGGATAAAATGGAGATTACAGGATGTAAAGGAAGCCCAGGCTGAGGAGCTCCCACAAGTCCTATGGGCATATCGAACGACTCCACATTCCACGACAAATGAGTCACCTTTCCGATTAGCTTACGGAATGGAGGCGATGATCCCAGTGGAGGTCGAAGAAGGATCACCCAGAGTAATCCATTATAGTGAAAAAGCCAATTCCCAACTCCAAAGAGAAGAGCTCGATTTACTTCTGGAAATCCAAGAAAGAGCTGGGATAAGGGAAGAAGCGTTGAAACAACAAATGGCCTCCAGATACAACCAAAAAGTAATACAGTGGGCCTTTGTTGAAAACAACCTTATCCTAATCCGAAACGATATAGGAACAACTCGACCTGGAGAAAGAAAGCTAGCTGCAAATTGGAAAGGACCATTCCGAGTCATAGAAGTCTTGGGAAAGGGCTACTACAAACTTTCCGAACTTAACGGGCGAGAGCTTCCTAGATCATAGCACGCCTGCAACCTAAGAAGGTACTATAGCTAGGGATGATAAAAGATCTTGGACAAGGCGCACTCTTTTTCCTGAAAAAGGTTTTTTAACGAGGTGCCCCGCCAAGACCTACAAATCACCCGACTTAGGAAATTAATTCTTCATGTATATTTGCATTTTCCTTTAATAAAATTTGTTCAGATTCTCTACAAACACTCAAGTCGTATTATTCTGAAAACATTCATCGCCCGATTATAAAGCTACAGATCGACAAAAAGTGAAAAACGAATTCATTGCGCGATCACGATAAAAACGAAGGCTAAAAACCCAAATTCTACAAAATCGGCAAAGATGAAAATAGAATAATGCAAGAAGTTATAGAAAGTGATCCATAGAAAGGGCCTGACGAGGACTTAATAAAATTGATTGCTATAAAATAACTTAAAGACTGGCCGGCACAAAAAGTCAGACCAGCCACAACAACCCAAGTTATAAGTAAAGCCCTGGAAAGAGGTCTGGCCAACCCTATAAAAGAGGATTACTATAACTTCAAAGAGCCCGACATGAGGAAGTCAGACTCCTACAAAAAAGTTACAAAAGATAATCCATGAAAGAGACCTAAAACGAGGTCCAAAAAGAGGATTATCAAGTAACTCGACAGGGCCCGACGTGACAAAGTCGGCCCGAAAAGAAAAAGTTACAAAAGATAATCCCTGAATGATACTGATGAGCGGATAATTTATACGCTTTTTGGCATTGTTTTTAGTATGTTTTTAGTAGATTTAGTTAGTTTTTAGTATATTTTTATTAGTTTTTAATTAAAATTCACTTCTCTGGACTTTACTATGAGTTTGTATGTTTTTCTTTGATTTCAGGTATTTTCTGGCTGAAATTGAGGGACCTGAGCAAAAATCTGATTCAGAGACTGAAAAGGACTGCAGATGCTGTTGGATTCTGACCTCCCTGCACTCGAAGTGGATTTTCTGGAGCTACAGAAGCCCAATTGGCGCGCTCTCAACGGCGTTGGAAAGTAGACATCCTGGGCTTTCCAGCAATATATGATAGTTCATACTTTGCCCAAGATTTGATGGCCCAAACCGGCGTTCAAAGTCACCTTCAGAATTCCCAGCGTTAAACGCCGGAACTGGCACCAAAGTGGGAGTTAAACGCCCAAACTGGCATAAAAGCTGGCGTTTAACTCCAAGAAGAGTCTCTACACGAAAATGCTTCAATGCTCTGTCCAAGCACACACCAAGTGGGCCCAGAAGTGGATTTTTATGTCATTTACTCATCTTTGTAATTCTTAAGCTACTAGTTCCCTATAAATAGGACCTTTTACTATTGTATTTTCATCTTTTGATCATGTTTTTATGATTGAACCCTCTTTGGGAGGCTGGCCTCAGGGCTATGCCTAGACCTTGTTCTTATGTATTTTCAACGGTGGAGTTTCTACACACCATAGATTAAGGTGTGGAGCTCTGCTGTACCTTGAGTATTAATGAAATTACTATTGTTCTTCTATTCAATTCAGCTTGTTCTTATTCCAAGATATCACTTGTTCTTCAACTTGATGAATGTGATGATCCGTGACACTCATCATCATTCTCACCTATGAACGTGTGACTGACAACCACCTCCGTTCTACCTTAGATTGGGTGAATATCTCTTGGATTCCTGATACACGATGCATGGTTGATCGCTTGACAACCGAGCGCTCGCTTGACAACCGAGCCAGCCATTCTGTGAGATCAGAGTCTTCGTGGTATAAGCTAGAATTGATGGCGGCATTCAAGAGTATCCGGAAGGTCTAAACCTTGTCTGTGGTATTCTGAGTAGGATTCAATGATTGAATGACTGTGACGTGCTTCAAACTCGCGATTGTGGGGCGTTAGTGACAGACGCAAAAGAATCACTGGATTCTATTCCGACATGATCGAGAACCGACAGCTGGATAGCCGTGCCGTGACAGGGTGCGTTGAACATTTCCACTGAGAGGATGGGAGGTAGCCACTAACAACGGTGAAACCCTTGCATACAGCTTGCCGTGGAAAGGAGTAAGAAGGATTGGATGAAGACAGTAGGAAAGCAGAGAGACGGAAGGGACAAAGCATCTCCTTTCGCTTATCTGAAGTTCTTACCAATGAATTGCATAAGTATCTCTATCTTTATGTTTTATTCATATATCACCCATACCCATTTGAGTCTGCCTGACTAAGATTTACAAGGTGACCATAGCTTGCTTCATACCAACAATCTCCGTGGGATCGACCCTTACTCGCGTAAGGTTTATTACTTGGACGACCCAGTGCACTTGCTGGTTAGTTGTGCGAAGTTGTGTTTATGCCATGGTATTGAGCACCAAGTCTTTGGGGCCATTACTAGGGATTATTTGAGTTGTGAAAAAGTAGTGATCACAATTTCGTGCACCAGATACCTAAAACGAGGTCCAAAAAAGAGGATTATCAAGTAACTCGATAGGGCCTGACGTGACAAAGTCGGTCGGGAAAGAAAAAGTTACAAAAGATAATCCCTGAAAGAGACCTAAAACGAGGTCCAAAAAAGAGGATTATCAAGTAACTCGACAGGGCCCGACGTGACATAGTCGGCCCAGAAAGAAAAAGTTACAAAAGATAATCCCTGAAAGAGACCTAAAACGAGGTCCAAAAAAGAGGATTAACAAGTAACTCGACAGGGCCCGACGTGACAAAGTCGGCCCGGAAAGAAAAAGTTACAAAAGATAATCCCTGAAAGAGACCTAAAACGAGGACCAAAAAAGAGGATAATTAAGTAACTCGACAGGGCCCGACATGACAAAGTCGGCCCGGAAAGAAAAAAGCTACAAAGGTAATCCCCAAAAAAAGACCTGAACAAAGTCCAAGAAAGAGGATTACCAAGCAAACTCGACAGGATCCGACATGATGAAGTCAAGCCCAGGACACAGAAATTACAAACGAAATCAAACCAAATAATCAAGATGATTATGTTGGACAAAATCTCAGCCTACTAAGGTACCAAGATAAGTGCAAGCAGACATGATATAAAAGCTATTAAGTTATGATAATAAACTCCAGAGGCCATCAAAGACCAGCCCCGGAAGCTCGAAAACTACTTTGTTTTTCAAAATAAAGTTGTTAAACGAGCAACCAAAGGAAGTATCAAATAAGTCACCAAAACACCAGTTACAAAGATAAAGAGTTCAAAAGCCCACAAAACGGGCTATACACAAACATGATAGAGAAATCATAGAGGATCCAAAGGCTTCCCAGTAGCAGCATCTTGGGGAGAAGGAGGGCGAGTCTGGAGAGGCACCGCATCCACTATTCCGTCGCCTCGATTCAAGATCTGACAATCAGGATCTGGTTCAACCACGGTCGAGGGGGCTGAAGAAATCGGCATAGCAGAAGCTTTAAGAGAAGGCACAAGAGGAGGTTCAATGTCATCATCGGGATCATCTGGGACAATCTTGCCATCCTTTACTACGTTATCAAGACTAACGAGAGTCAAATCGGCATCAGGGGCAACAATCCGGAACTGCTCCACCAGATTCTCATAAGCAGCAGTTACATTGCCTACAAGATGACCTTGGAGCTTGGCATAATCAGCTCAGGAAAACTCCAACTCCTCCCTAAGACCCATCAGCTCCTTATAAGTGGTAACATAGCTATCCTTATGTTTTAGTGCCGTATCTTCGGTCAGTTGTGCAGCAGCCGCCAGACCAACAGACCGGGCCTTCTCCCCCTTCAGCTCCTTTTCCAGCTCGGACACCTTCACCTCGAGCTCCTCCTTCAAACCCTTGATTCGATCAAACTCTGACTTTGCCTCCTCCATAAAAGCCTTGGTAGCATGAATAGGAAGATCTTGAGTAGTTCGGTATAGAGCCGCTCCCATATGTGCTAGCGTAGTACCGCTCCGGGTAATATAATCCAAATGACGAAGAATGGATACATCGTCAGTAGGCATGACACCATAGGGAGCAATCTGTTGATCCACAAATCCAACTGCATCA
Source organism: Arachis stenosperma (assembly GCF_014773155.1). NCBI lineage: Eukaryota > Viridiplantae > Streptophyta > Magnoliopsida > Fabales > Fabaceae > Arachis > Arachis stenosperma. The sequence continues at coordinate 37,313,763 of NC_080378.1, forward strand.
AAGTCAGGAGCACCAAGATTAAATGGCTCGACAGTCCGAGGTCTTTTTGGAGGAGGAGCGATTGAAGGAGCAGAGGTACCAACTGAAATTTGAGGCAGATCAACCAAACGAACCCGAGGGGTCAGGATCATCCTCCTTGGCCCAGGAGAGCTCGGGACAAACGGCTTCGACAAAGCCTGGGAGGACCCTTCCCCGACCACCTTGGCTGGGACACTCTGAGCCGCGGTAGCTTTTCTCGCCTTCTTAAAGGCCTTCAGTGAGTCATTATTCTTCGACATCTCTGAAAAACAAAGAAAAATACAAATGACTTATGAATACCCAGAAAAGAAAGCAAGAAAACAAAGACAGGAGAGCACAGTCTATAAAATACCCAGCACAGCACGAATGAAGGACGGATCCCCTAAAAATTTCTTGGTCTCAAGATGAGGAGGTTCCCCCCAAATATCCTCCAAAGCAGCAACAAAGGCTTGCTCGACCTCATCTAGCATCTCCCAGGTATACCTAGACAAAACTACATTTCTCTGCCACTTTAAAGGAAAACGAGGCTCGTCATTCTCATTCAGGAAGAAAGGGCGAGCTCCTTCAATAGCTTGGATCTTGAAAAAGTAATTCTTAAAATTACGGAAAGACTCATCATACATGGAGAAGACTTTATGCCCCTGGGCTGACCTAAAAGAAATCCAACAAGCTTTCTTTTTGGTAGTCCCAGGTTTGGTCAACACAAACAAATACAAAAAAAGAATCAAAGAGGGCTTAATGCCGAATTCATGACAAACCATCTGAAAAATCTTAATAAAATCCCAACAATTCGGGTGAAGCTGAGATGCGGCCACGTTACAACACCACAACAACTCGGTCTCAAAGGAAGAAAAAGGAAGAGTAATATTCATCTGGCTAAAAAAGAAATCATATGCATCGAAGAAAGGATGCTCCCCCTGGGTCAAAGTAGGAAAGCAGACCCGGTCATCAGAGTCAGGTGCCACCAACTCATAATTGCATTCTTGATTCTCACTACTACATATCCGATGGTGTTTTCTAAGTGCCGCACAGAACTCCGAATTAGCCAGAGATACACATAACAGCACAAGGGAGTCCAACCAGTCAGACATTCTCTCGAGAACTTTAGAAGACGCCTCGACAATATTTTTGCGAGAAGACATGGTTAACTATTCCTACAAGAAGAAAAGAAGATTGGATTACTCAAAAAACACCTCGGACACTAATTGAGCAACTCGGGCATAAACGAAGGCAACAAACGGAGGCAACTCACAAAACTAAAGCATATAGGTGACAGAGAAACCAGGAAAAGCAAGAAAAGGAAACCCCAGGACCCAATCCAAAAGGTTCCAGGGGCATCCTTTGGAGGCAGAAAGAAGATTTAGGGAAGCCAGCAAAGCCTACATCTTTTCACATCCTAACAAAAGTCAAAAGAAAGTCATCAAAAACCATCATCTCTATTGAAGAGCAGTCATCAACCAGTATAGCAAACTCATCAACGAAGCAAACAAGTTATTGAATGAGCAACCTTTTTCGAAACAGCAGTACGGAAATCAACCCTAAAAGGAAGCCAGGACCAGGAAAATCACCCAAAGCATACATAAGGACGAAAGAAGACCAGGAAACAGGCATCACAGCAATAAACCAAGCACATAAACAAGAAAAAGGTTCAAACTTTCCAAACGTACAAAATTAGAGCGTCATCAAAGAAATCAAAAACAAAAGTAGTGGTGATAAAAGGGTGAAGAGAAAAGCAAAGCCAACCTGGAAGAAGGAAGAAAAATTTGAAAAGGAGCAGCAAAGATTCGACCACAAAGCGGAAGCACCAAACGAATGCCAAAGTGTCACAAGAGAGAAAACGAGAAATGCAGGACAGGAAACGGCGAAAAAGAAGGGAAGTTACAGGGAAAGGAAAACTGTCTCTTGGATACAAAATTTGAATAAAGGAAACCAAGAGAAACGGGGCATTAAAACCAATTAATGAGGGCATTAAAACCCTCACACATTCCAAGGCTAGGGCACTAAACACAGAAGCGCGCGCTTTCAGAAGAAACGAAACAGAAACGTTCCGCATTCAAAAGAAGGAGAACTCTACAAAAAGAACTCGACAAAATGCTCGAGTTCGGCTTCACCAAAGAAGGATCGAAGTCCTAAAACTAAAGACTCGACCTCAAAGAGAAGACCGAGCTCGAGCAGGAGCACTGTTCATACCCTGGGTCGAGCTGTTTGACCCGGGATGTTCTACAAACAAAGCGACCGACCTCTTCAGGTCAGGATAACCCGACCCCTTCTCAAAGAGCTCGGCCAAGTCACAGGAAAGCCCTAACAAAGGGCCCAAATAGAGGAACACGTCCCAAATCCAAGGGCAGCCCAAGCACGTAGAGATAAAGGCGGTTTCCTTGAAGATAAGATGACCTCACTTGAAGATAAGATAAAGATAAGATAAGATAACTAACTTATCTTATCTAAGAAGGTCATTCTACGCTATTATAAATACACTAGAGCACCCAGGCATAACTCATACTCTGATTCTACTCAATACCTGCTTAATACCCTTGCTAACTTAAGCATCAGAGTCCCTTGTAGGTACCCCCACCCTCCGAGGACGAAGGATCAGCATCATCACCAAGTCCAACGAGTCGGACACAGTGACGTTAGGATTTTTAACAGTAAAGAATGTCATAAAAACAGTCGCGTTGTAGATATAGTCTCTAAACCGACAAAAATCCCTTCGTACAAACGTTTTGGGTGTCACAAGTAACAAACCCCTTTTGAAATTGTTAATCGAGTATTCAAACCTCGGGTCGTCTTCTCAAGGAACTGTGAGGAAGTATGTTCTTATTATTGGTTATAAAGGTTGTAATCGGGGTTAGAAGGTGAGAAGCAAGTAATTTAAATGAGGAGTGAATTAAATGGCAATTAAAAATAAATAATAACTGTAAAACAACTCTTCGCAAGATAATGGAATTTAGAGGTCTAACTTAGTTATCTCTCTCAACTATAATAAAAGTTGAATCTAAACTCCACTTGGTTAACCTTTACCAGGGCAAAGGAAAGTCAAGGGACTAATTAAATTGACCTTTGAATCCTAATTATTTTCTAAGAAAAGGTTGGGATTATTCAGGTTCAGCTCAATTAGCAAGATAACGATTATTAATTACGTTGAGTTTAATAACTGTTAAGTTACTAAATTCTTAATCAGAACCAAAAGGGGAAAAAAGTAAAATTGCTGGAATAATAAAAATATCCTTAGATGGGAAGCAATGACAACTTAATTCAAAGACAATAATTATAAACTGAAAATACCTCAATTATCATTAAATAAAAATGTCATCAACAGCCAATTGGGCAACATCAATCAAACATAATAAAGGCTTCAGAGTAATCAAAATATAAAAGAGAAATTAAATAGTAAAAAGGAATATTAAACCTGGGATCGAGAGTCACTCTAGAAAGCTAAGAGAAGTCCTAAATCCTAATTTCTAAAAGCACTACCTAAATCCTAAGAGAGAGAGAGAGGAGAGAACCTCTCTCTCCAAAACTACATCTAAAACATGAAAAGTAAATTATGAGAGGCCTCATTATGAATGGATGCATTCCCCCACTTTATAGCCTCTAATCTGTGTTCTCTGGGCCGAAAACTGGGTCAGAAACAGCCCAGAAATCACCTCCAGCGCTTTCTGGTCCGTACAGGTCGCAGAAAAGTGACGGGACCGCGTCGTCCACGCGACCGCGCGGATTGGGTGTTGGCCAGGTCACGCGTCCGCGTGACCCACGCGTTCGTGTCGCCTGGCGTCGGGGCAACTATGGCAAATTATATATCAAATCGAAGCCCCGGACGTTAGCTTTCCAATGCAACTGGAACCGCATCGTTTGGACCTCTGTAGCGAAAGTTATAGCCGTTTGAGTGCAAAGAGGTCAGGCTGGACAACTTAGCAGTTTCTTTAACTTCTTGCATTCCTTTCACTTTTGCATGCTTCCTTTCCATCCTCTGAGCCATTCCTGCCTTATAATATCTGAAAACACTTAACACACATATCAAGGCATCTAATGGTAATAAGAGAGGATTAATAATAAGCAAATATAAGATCAAAGAAGCATGTTTTCAATCATACCATAAAATCAGGAAGGAAAATATAAAACATGCGAATTGTATGAATAAGTGAGTAAAGAGTTGATAAAAACCACTCAATTGAGCACAAGATAAACCATAAAATAGTGGTTTATCAACCTCCCCACACTTAAACAATAGCATGTCCTCATGCTAAGCTCAAGAGAAACTATAAAGAGATGAAGAGGAATGGTGAAATGTATGAAATGCAACCTATGAATGCAACTACATGCTAAATGTTTCTACCTACTCGGTTAAGAGTAAATAAGTTCTCCAAGACAAAAATAATTCAAATCCCACTAATTCAAATCATATAAAATAAGGACAGGTAAACTTGTGAGAAGATAGCTCATGAAAGCAGGGAACATAGAATCAAGCATTGAACCCTCACTGGTAGTGTATATCACTCTAACTCTCAAGTGTCTAGGGTCAATCTCTCTATTCTTCTCTAGTCATGCTTTCTAAACTTTGTTCTTCATCTAACCAATCAACAAATATTTAATGTACCAATGCAAACATCATGAGGTCTTTTCAAGGTTGTAATGGGGCCAAGGTAAGGGTTAGGGTATATATATAAGGCTAAGTGAGCTAGTGAAGTGAATCCTTGAGTAGTCTAAGATCTCACCTAACATATACATACTATATAAAAAATTTAAAATTATACTTAGCTTCCCATAATTTTTCCTACTTTTGTATTACATGCTCATGTATCAAATTTAATTTTGAATTTCGTCCCATGTGCATTGATCCTTTTTATTTTGCATTGGGGGTAATATTACTTTTTTTTTTTTACAATGCACATGGTAATTTAATTATTTTGACTTCACATGAGCATGCTTCCTAAAAATTTTATTTTGAATTATTTCATTCTTTTCAACTTCCTACCCTTTGTTTTTATCATCCATGTTCCCAATAGGTTTCCCACACTTAAATAATTACACAACTTCTATCTTAAGCTAACCAAGGATTCAACTTGGGATTTTAAATTTGTTTTTCTGCTTAAGGCTAGTGTTGTGATTTATAGAATAAGAGGGAATTAAAGGCTCAAGGGGGCTAACAAGAGTGATGTAAAAGGTAGGCTAATTTTGGGATAAGTAAGTTAGAATCAAACAATGGCCTCAATCATATGCAAGCATGTAGATATATTAAATATGGACATACAGAATGGAACAAAGCAAAGATTACAATTCTAGAGAAGGAAACACACAAAAATAATTATGGTTAAATAATGTAACCATGTAAATAAGCTCAAAGTCTCACAGGTTGTGTGTTCTTTAGCTATAATTCATGTTCCAATTACAACTTCAAACAAATTTTTAACATAAAAATTTTCAATTTAAATTAGTGAAAATTTTCAAAAATAGGATCTTAAAAGAAATTTATTATTTTAACCAAGTAGTAACTAAATGCACAAAATCATCAAATAAATATGCAATCAAATATGCAGATGCAACAATGAACAAATAAAGAAAATAAGATTATTGGTGTTGAAAAGAAAGTACTAACCCACGGAGATCGGTATCGACCTCCCCACACTTAAAGATTGCATCGTCCTCGGTGCATGCTGAGATGTGCAGGTGGACGGGTTGTTCCAACTGAAGCTTTTCTTCGATATTTTGCAGATGGACTTGTCTGTCTCCCTCATGTAAACGTCTTCCGCTTCCCTTCCGGGTGGCCATCCTGAAAGAAAAAGGAAAGAAAAGTAACCCAAAAATAAAGATAGAAAGTAAATGAAATATGGGTTGAGTAATGCCAAATGATAATGGTCTCATTTACATGGAAGCTTCAACATGTACGTGAGAAAATAATAGAAGCCATGGCATGCCAGTGGTACAAAATTTGTAACATATGGGAGGAGTGTGGGTAGTGGAAGTATCATAAAAGATTGGCATTGGCATACAATTAATATCATTCCACAGTGTAATACAAGTTACCAAAATAAATTAAAGAAAAGAAGCAACAGTTGAATAAGAAAAAAAAATTTTAACACCAATGGAAAAATAAAAATGTGCACAAAATTAAAATGTAATGAATGAAATATGCAAATAAATAAAAATAAAATAAAAAGAAAAAGAAGAATGAGAAGGGAAAGAAGGGAAGAGGAAGTAAATAAGAAAGGAGAAGAAAAATTAGGATTTGGAGGAGAGAAAGATAAGATATGTGGCAATTTTAGGGTGAGCTGTGCGGCGCATGCGACGCGGCCGCGGAAGGCACGCGTTCGCGTGGGTGCGCGTCAGGTAAGACGACGCGATTGCGTCAGTCACGCGGTCGCGTGACCCGTGTTGCGCTGCTGGCGCGAGTGCAGCCTCGCGCCAGCACAACTCTCTGTTCAAATTAATTTATTTGCCAAAATTGGGGTGACGCGATCGCGTGGGGCACGCGATCGCGTGAGTGTGCTTCAAAAGATGGATGACGCGGCCGCGTGGGGCACGCGGTCGCGTGATAAGGATTGTGCCTCCAGCACCAATCCAGCACCACTCTCGCACAATATTTCATTGTGCACCCTTTTACGTCGAAAACCCAGGGCACGCAGCCGCGTGGGGCACGCGGTCGCGTGGGAGGCCATACTTCCCATTCGACGCGGACACGTCAGCGACGCAGTCGCGTGGGTCGATATGTGCTATTAGCACACCTCCAGCCACGCTCCAGCGTGACTCTCTGTTCACTTTTAATTTTCCTTTCTCTCCAAGCGACGCGGACGCGTCGCTGATGCAATCGCGTCGCGTAGCGATTTTTTTTTTAAAATGCATGAACAATGCAGAATGTAGTGATTAATATGAGTGCTATGCATGATTCCAGATTTACTAAAGTAAAATGAAAAGGAAATAAAAATAAAAACAAATAATGATGAAATAAACTGAAAAAGAAACGACCATACCATGGTGGGTTGTATCCCACCTAGCACTTTTAGTTAGAGTCCTTAAGTTGGACATTGGAGGAGCTTCCGGTTAGGGTGGCTTATGTTTAAATTCGTCCAAAAATCTCCACCAGTGCTTGGAATGCCAATAGCCTCCGGGGTCCCAAACTAGGCATGTGAAGCTTCTGAGCAGCTTCAAACAGATTTTTAGGTTCCCGGGGTTATAAATGTCAGAATAAACTCCAGGATTCCAAGCCTTGCTTTTAAATCTGCCTCCGTCTTGATCTACTTGTTTCCATCCGGGCGGTTTAAAGAGTAGAATCTCACCATGGTAACCAAACGTTCTCCGTGATCCATGCAATTGAGCACGATACCAATCTGTGTACTTCGAGGTGAAGCGTGGAATTTTATTGAACCTTGTGCACCAGCTCTGAGTACGAGCCATTTCCCTCTTACTCTTAATGCCGCAGAGAGCTCTAAGCTGGCCATTTGTTTCAAGTAAACCATATTCAAGTGAATAAGTAAAGTCATAAGTTAAGGATTGTACCCACTTAAAGCTTGTATTAGGTGGTAGTGGCCTTGGGATAGGTGTTTCTGGTGGTTCTGTAAGTTTTACTCCCTTATGCTCTTCTGTGAATTCCTCCACATCCTTGCAAGAGTCCTCAATTGTATCTGTGTCCGAGTCAAATTCTTCTGTGTCTTCCTCATCACTCGAGTCATAGATTAGAGGTTGAGAGAAATCTACCTCTGCATCATTTTCGTATTCACTTGGGGAAGATTCTTCTGTCTCAAGGAATTCACTTGTAGATGCAAGTTCATCACTGAGAGAACAGGACTCGTGAGTTTCATCATTATCAAGAAAAATTGCTTCTTGGATTACTCTGTCTGATTCTTCGTAAACGACTTGCCTTGTAGATTGTACGGTATCCTCCTTAGCATCAACTGTGGCATCTTGGACGGAGTTTTCCTCAATTCTGGATTCCCAAGGAAGTTCAGCATCACCTAGATCTTCAACCAACTCTTCTTCTTGAAAAATGACAGCTTCTTCTAATTGTTCTAGTACAAATTCATTCTCTGCCTTGTCCACTGGAGTCTCTAGTATTTCTTTCATGCTACGCTCTTCATCGGGTTGTCCACATGGAGCTGTGGTTGATCCTTGTATATTTGAGCGTTTAGTGGCCCATTGGATTAGTGCGTGCTCCAGTTGTTGAATGGTTGTTTGAAATTTAGTTATTGTTTCTTTTAGGCGATCCTCTGCTTCGCGGTTTGCTGGACATAGACACGATACATAGGGAAGTAGTGATGACTGGGAACGATTGGATTGGTATTGGAGTAAGGAAGGATCATATGATGGCGAATGATGAAGAGAAGCTTGTGAGTGTGGTGGTTCGAGGTTATGTTGAAAGGACGGTTCGTATGCACGGGGTGGGGCTTGTTGGTAGTTACAAGGTTGTCCACCATGTCTTTCAGCTGGGTATGCGCGGTAGAATGGTCTTTGTCCAGGATATCTCGAAGGGTGTTGCTGCCAAATGGGTTGATTAGATCCTCTTGGTTCCATCCATCCTTGATTGGTCTGACCTTGATGCACATTCCTACTGTAACTTCTATTTCCTTTAACAATATTAGAACCAAACTCAAAGCGAGAGGGGTGAGAGTTCATAGTAGCAAATAAAGATAAAAAGGAAAAATGAAAATAAATAAACAAGTAAAAGAAAAATATTTACAATAACCAATAATAAGGCACACGTTAGCAGTTCCCCGGCAACGGCGCCATTTTGACGTTAGGATTTTTGCCAGTAAAGAATATCATAAAAACAGTCGCGTTGTAGATATAGTCTCTAAACCGACAAAAATCCCTTCGTACAAATGTTTTGGGTGTCACAAGTAACAAACCCCTTTTGAAATTGTTAACCGAGTATTCAAACCTCGGGTCGTCTTCTCAAGGAACTGCGAGGAAGTATGTTCTTATTATTGGTTATAAAGGTTGTAATCGGGGTTAGAAGGTGAGAAGCAAGTAATTTAAATGAGGAGTGAATTAAATGGTAATTAAAAATAAATAATAACTGTAAAACAACTCTTGGCAAGATAATGGAATTTAGAGGTCTAACTTAGTTATCTCTGTCAACTATAATAAAAGTTGAATCTAAACTCCACTTGGTCAACCTTTACCAGGGCAAAGGAAAGTCAAGGGACTAATTAAATTGACCTTTGAATCCTAATTATTTCCTAAGAAAAGGTTGAGATTATTCAGGTTCAGCTCAATTAGCAAGATAAAGATTATTAATTACGTTGAGTTTAATAACTGTTGAGTTACTAAATTCTTAATCAGAACCAAAAGGGGAAAAAAGTAAAATTGCTGGAATAATAAAAATATCCTTAGATAGGAAGCAATGGCAACTTAATTCAAAGAGAATAATTATAAACTGAAAATACCTCAATTATCATTAAATAAAAATGTCATCAACAGCCAATTGGGCAACATCAATCAAACATAATAAAGGCTTCAGAGTAATCAAAATATAAAAGAGAAATTAAATAGTAAAAAAGGAATATTAAACCTGGGATCGAGAGTCACTTTAGAAAGCTAAGAGAAGTCCTAAATCCTAATTTCTAAAAACACTACCTAAATCCTAATAGAGAGAGAGTGGAGAGAACCTCTCTCTCCAAAACTACATTTAAAACATGAAAAGTAAATTATGAGAGGCCTCATTATGAATGGATGCATTCCCCCACTTTATAGCCTCTAATATGTGTTCTCTGGGCCGAAGACTGGGTCAGAAACAGCCCAGAAATCACTTCCAGTACTTTCTGGTCCGTACAGGTCGCGGAAAAGTGACGCGGCCGAGTCGTCCATGCGACCGCGCGGATTGGGTGTTGGCCAGGTCACGCGTCCGCGTGACCCACGCGTTCGCGTCACCTGGCGTCGGGTCAATGGTGCGCGAAATTGTGAACAATACTTTTCACAACTCTCATAATCCCTGGTCATGAACTCCAAAAACTTGGTGGTTCAATTCCATGGCATTACACAACTTCGCACAACTAACCAGCAAGTGCACTGGGTCGTCCAAGTAATACCTTACGTGAGTAAGGGTCGATCCCACGGAGATTGTTAGCATTGAAGCAAGCTATGGTCATCTTGTAAATCTTAGTCAGGCAAACTCAAATGTATATGATGATGAACGAAAATAATATAAAAGATAAAGATAGTGATACTTATGTATATCATTGGTGTAAGAGCTTCAGACAAGCGTATGAAGATGCCTTCCCTTCCGTCTCTCTGCTTTCCTACTGCCTTCATCCAATCCTTCTTACTCCTTTCCATGGCAAGCTTGTGTAGGGTTTCACCATTGTCAGTGGCTACCTCCCATCCTCTCAGTGAAAGCGATTGCATATGTCCTGTCACGGCATAGCGGAATTCAGCTGTCGGTTCTTGGTCAGGCCGGAATAATATCCATTGATACTTTTGCGTCTGTCACTAACGCCCTAGCCTGCTAGGAGTTTGAAGCACGTCACAGTCATTCAGTCATTGAATCCTACTCAGAATACCACAGACAAGGTTAGACCTTCCAGATTCTCTTGAATGCTGCCATCAGTTCTTGCCTATACCACGAAGACTCTGATCTCACGGAATGGTTGGCTCGTTTGTCAGGCGAGCACTCGGTTGTCAGGCGATCAACCATGCATCGTGCAATCAGGAATCCAAGAGATATTCACTAAGCCTCAGATGCTTGTATAACAAGAATGGTTGTCAGTCACCTTGTTCATGAGTGAGAATGGTGATGGGCGTCAATCATCACCTTCATCAAGTTGAAGAACAAGTGATATCTTGGACAAAGAACAAGTGGAATTGAATGGAAGAACAATAGTAATTGCATTAATACTCGAGGTACAGCAGAGCTCCACACCTTAATCTATGGTGTGTAGAAACTCCACCGTTGAAAATACATAAGAACAAGGTCTAGGCATGGCCGAATGGCCAGCCTCCCAAAGGTCTAAGATAGCATAAAACGAAGATAGCTACCCAAAAGTCTCTCTAAATACAATAGTAAAAGGTCCTACTTATAGAAAACTAGTACATAGATGAGTAAATGACATAAAAATCCACTTCCGGGCCCACTTGGTGTGTGCTTGGGCTGAGCAATGAAGCTTTTTCGTGTAGAGACTCTCTTTGGAGTTAAACGCCAGCTTTAGTGCCAGTTTGGGCGTTTAACTCCCAATTAGGTGCCAGTTCCGGCGTTTAACGCTGGAATTTCTTGAGGTGACTTTGAACGCTGGTTTGGGCCATCAAATCTTGGACAAAGTATGGACTATTATATATTGCTGCAAAGCCCAGGAAGTCTACTTTCCAACGCCGTTGAGAGCGCGCCAATTGGGCTTCTGTAGCTCCAGAAAATCCACTTCGAGTGCAGGGAGGTCAGAATCCAACAGCATCTGCAGTCCTTTTGAGTCTCTGGATCAGATTTTTGCTCAGGTCCCTCAATTTCAGCCAGAAAATACCTGAAATCACAGAAAAACACACAAACTCATAGTAAAGTCCAGAAAAGTGAATTTTAACTAAAAACTAATAAAAATATACTAAAAACTAACTAGATCATACTAAAAATATACTAAAAACAATGCCAAAAAGCATACAAATTATCCGCTCATCACAACACCAAACTTAAATTGTTGCTTGTCCCCAAGCAACTGAAGATCAAATAAGATAAAAAGAAGAGAATATGCAATGAACTCCAAAAACATCTATGAAGATCAGTATTAATTAGATGAGCGGGGCTTTTATCTTTTTGCCTCTGAATAGTTTTGGCATCTCACTCTATCCCTTGTAATTCAGAATGATTGGCTTCTTTAGGAACTCAGAATCCAGATAGTGTTAATGATTCTCCTAGTAAAGTATGATGATTCTTGAACATAGCTATTTCTTGAGTCTTGGCCGTGACCCAAAGCACTCTGTCTTCCAATATTACCACCGGATACATACATGCCACAGACACATAATTGGGTGAACCTTTTCAGATTGTGACTCAGCTTTGCTAAAGTCCCCAATTAGAGGTGTCCAGGGTTCTTAAGCACACTCTTATTTGCCTTGGATCACAACTTTATTTCTTTCTTTTTCTTTCTTTTTTTTTCGGTTTTTTTTTTCGTTTGCTTTTTCTCTTTTTTTTCTGCTTTTTCTTGCTTCAAGAATCATTTTTAATGATTTTTCAGATCCTCAGTAACATGTCTCCTTTTTCATCATTCTTTCAAGAGCCAACATTCATGAACCACAAGTTCAAAAGACATATGCACTGTTCAAGCATACATTCAGAGAACAAAAGTGTTGCCACCACATCAAAATAATTAAACTATTATAAAATTCAGAATTCATGCAATTCTTTCCTTTTCAATTAAGCTCATTTTTATTCAAGAAAGGTGATGGATTCATAGGACATTCATAACTTTAAGGCATAGACACTAAGACACTAATGATCACAAGACACAAACATGGACAAACATAAAGCATAAAAATCGAAAAACAGAAGAATAAAGAACAAGGAAATCAAGGAACGGGTCCACCTTAGTGATGGCGGCTCTTTCTTGCTCTTGAAGATCCTATGGAGTGCTTGAGCTCCTCAATGTCTCTTCCTTGTCTTTGTTGCTCCTCCCTCATGATTTTTTGGTCTTCTCTAATTTCATGGAGGAGAATGGAGTGTTCTTGATGCTCCACCCTTAGTTGTCCCATGTTGGAACTCAATTCTCCTAGGGAGGTGTTTAATTGCTCCCAATAATTTTGTGGAGGAAAGTGCATCCCTTGAGGAATCTCAGGGATCTCATGGTGAGAGGGGTCTCTTGTGTACTCCATCCTTTTCTTGGTGATGGGCTTGTCCTCATCAATGGGGGTATCTCCCTCTATGTCAACTCCAACTGAATAACAGAGGTGACAGATGAGATGAGGAAAGGCTAACCTTGCCAAAGTGGAGGTCTTGTCCGCCACCTTGTAGAGTTATTGGGCTATGACCTCATGAACTTCTATTTCTTCTCCAATCATGATGCTATGGATCATGATAGCCCGGTCTATGGTAACTTCGGACCGGTTGCTAGTGGGAATGATTGAGCGTTGTATGAACTCTAACCATCCTCTAGCCACGGGCTTGAGGTCATGCCTTCTCAATTGAACCGGCTTTCCTCTTGAATCTTGCTTCCATTGTGCGCCCTCTTCACATATGGTTGTGAGGACTTGGTCCAACCTTTGATCAAAGTTTACCCTTCTTGTATAAGGATGCTCATCTCCTTGCATCATAGGCAAGTTGAACGCCACCCTCACACTCTCCGGACTAAAATCCAAGTATTTCCCCCGAACCATAGTGAGATAATTCTTTGGATTCGGGTTCACACTTTGGTCATGGTTCTTTGTGATCCATGCATTGGCATAGAACTCTTGAACCATCAAGATTCCGACTTGTTGAATGGGGTTGGTGAGTACTTCCCAACCTCTTCTTCGGATCTCATGGCGGATCTCCGGATATTCACCCTTTTTGAGTGAAAAGGGGACCTCGGGGATCACCTTCTTCAAGGCCACAACTTCATAGAAGTGGTCTTGATGCACCCTTGAGAGGAATCTATCCATCTCCCATGACTCGGAGGTGGAAGCTTTTGCCTTCCCTTTCCTCTTTTTAGAGGTTTCTCCGGCCTTGGATGCCATAAATGGTTATGGAAAAATGAAAAAGCAACGCTTCTACCACACCAAACTTAAAATGTTTGCTCGTCCTCGAGCAAAAGAAGAAAGAAGAGAGTAGAAGAAGAAGAAATGAGGAAGAGGGGGAAGGTGGTGTGTTCGGCCAAGAAGGGAAAGAAGGGGTGTTTAGGTTGTGTGAAAATGAAGGGTTGAAGAAGGGTATATATAGGAGAGAGGGGGGTAATGGTTCGGCCATTATGGGTGGGTTTGGGAGGGAAAGTGGTTTGAATTTGAAGGGTGAGGTTGGTGGGGTTTTATGAAGGATGGATGTGAGTGGTGAAGGGAAAGATGGGATTTGATAGGTGAAGGGTTTTTGGGGAAGAGGTATTGAGGTGATTGGTGAATGGGGGAAGAAGAGAGAGATTGATGGTGGGGTCCTGTGGGGTCCACAGATCCTGTGGTGTCAAGGAAAAGTCATCCCTGCACCAAATGTTGCTCAAAATCACGTTTTGAGCTATTTCTGGCGTTAAACGCCGGGCTGGTGCCCATTCCTGGCGTTTAACGCCAGGTTGTTGCCCTTTACTGGCGTTTAACGCCAGTCTGGTGCCCCTTTCTGGCGTTAAACGCCCAGAATGGTGCCAGACTGGGCGTTAAACGCCCAACAGCTAGCATTACTGGCGTTTGAACGCCAGCTTCTTCTCCTCCAGGGTGTGCTGTTTTTCTTCCTGTTTTTCGTTCTGTTTTTGCTTTTTTCATTGTTTTTGTGACTTCTTATGATCATCAACCTACAAAAAAGATAAAATAACAAAAGAAAATAGTTAACTATAAAACATTGGGTTGCCTCCCAACAAGCGCTTCTTTAATGTCATTAGCTTGACAGAGGACTCTCATGGAGCCTCAGAGATACTCAGAACCGTGTTGGAACCTCCCAACACCAAACTTAGAGTTTGAATGTGGGGGTTCAACACCAAACTTAGAGTTTGGTTGTGGCCTCCCAACACCAAACTTAGAGTTTGACTGTGGGGGCTCTGCTTGGCTCTGTTTTGAGAGAAGCTCTTCATGCTTCCTCTCCATGATGATAGAGGGATGTCCTTGGGCCTTAAACACCAAGGATTCTCCATTCACTTGAATGATCAACTCTCCTCTATCAACATCAATCACAGCCTTTGCTGTGGCTAGGAAGGGTCTGCCAAGGATGATGGATTCATCCATGCACTTCCCAGTCTCTAGGACTATGAAATCAGTAGGGATGTAATGGTCTTCAATCTTCACCAAAACATTCTCTACAAGTCCATGAGCTTGTTTTCTTGAATTGTCTGCCATCTCTAATGAGATTCTTGCAGCTTGCACCTCAAAGATCCCTAATTTCTCCATTACAGAGAGGGGCATGAGGTTTACACTTGACCCTAAGTCACACAAGGCCTTCTTGAAGGTCATGGTGCCTATGGTACAAGGTATAGAAAACTTCCCAGGATCTTGCCTCTTTTGAGGCAGTTTCTGCCTAGACAAGTCATCCAGTTCTTTGGTGAGCAAAGGTGGTTCATCCTCCCAAGTCTCATTTCCAAATAACTTGTCATTTAGCTTCATGATTGCTCCAAGGTATTTAGCAACTTGCTCTTCAGTGACATACTCATCCTCTTCAGAGGAAGAATACTCATCAGAGCTCATGAATGGCAGAAGTAAGTCCAATGGAATCTCTATGGTCTCATTTTGAGCCTCAGATTCCCATTGTTCCTCATTGAGGAACTCAGAGGAGATTGGTACACGCCCACTGAGGTCTACCTCAGTGGCGTCCTCCTCCTCTCTTTCCTCTCCATATTCGGCCATGTCTATGGCTTTGCACTCTCCTTTTGGATTTTCTTCTGTATTACTTGGGAGAGTGCTAGGAGGGAGTTCAGTAACTTTCTTGCTCAGCTGACCCACTTGTCCTTCCAAATTTCTGATGGAGGACCTTGTTTCATTCATGAAACTTTGAGTGGTCTTTATTAGATCAGAGACCATTGTTGCTAAGTCAGAAGTATTCTGCTTAGAACTCTCTGTCTGTTGCTGAGAAGATGATGGGAAAGGCTTGCTATTGCTAAACCTGTTTCTTCCACCATTATTGTTATTGAAACCTTGTTGAGGTCTCTCTTGATTCTTCCATGAGAGATTTGGGTGATTTCTCCATGAAGAATTATAGGGGTTTCCATAGGGTTCTCCTAGGTAATTCACCTCTTCCATGGAAGGGTTCTCAGGATCATAAGCTTCTTCCTCAGATGAAGCATCCTTAGTACTGTTTGGTGCATTCTGCATTCCAGACAGACTTTGAGAAATCAAATTGACTTGTTGAGTCAATATCTTGTTCTGAGCCAATATGGCATTCAGAGTGTCAATCTCAAGAACTCCTTTCTTCTGACTAGTCCCATTGTTCACAGGATTCCTTTCAGAAGTGTACATGAATTGGTTATTTGCAACCATTTCAATCAATTCTTGAGCTTCTGCAGGTGTCTTCTTCAGATAAAGAGATCCTCCAGCAGAGCTATCCAAGGACATCTTAGATAGTTCAGAGAGACCATCATAGAAAATACCTATGATGCTCCATTCAGAAAGCATGTCTGAGGGACATCTTCTGATTAATTGTTTGTATCTTTCCCAAGCTTCATAGAGGGATTCTCCATCCTTCTGTCTGAAGGTTTGGACTTCCACTCTAAGCGTACTCCATCTTTTTGGTGGAAAGAACTTTGCCAAGAAGGCATTGACTAGCTTTTCCCAAGAGTCCAGGCTTTCTTTAGGTTGAGAATCCAACCATATTCTAGCTCTGTCTCTTACAGCAAAAGGGAATAGCATCAGTCTGTAGACCTCAGGGTTAACCCCATTAGTCTTGACTGTGTCACAGATTTGCAAGAATTCAGCTAAGAACTGATGAGGATCTTCCATTGGAAGTCCATGGAACTTGCAATTCTGTTGTATTAGAGAAACTAATTGAGGCTTAAGCTCAAAGTTGTTTGCTCCAATGGCAGGGATAGAGATGCTTCTCCCATAAAAATCAGGAGTAGGTGCAGTGAAGTCACCCAGCACCTTCCTTGCATTTTTGGCATTGTTATTGTTTTCGGCTGCCATGTGTTCTTCTTCTTTGAAGAATTCGGTCAGGTCCTCTAAAGAGAGTTGTGCCTTGGCTTCTCTTAGCTTTCTCTTCAAGGTTCTTTCGGGTTCAGGGTCAGCTTCAACAAGAATGCCTTTGTCTCTGCTCCTGCTCATATGAAAGAGAAGAGAACAAGAGAAATGTGGAATCCTCTATGTCACAGTACAGAGATTCCTTGAAGTGTCAGAGGAAAAGAAAAATAGAAGAAAAGAAGGTAGAAGAATTCGAACTTGATTAGTTAGAGTTCGAATTGTGCATTAAGAAGGAGTAGTACTCCATAAATAGAAGGATGTGAGAAGGAGGGAAGAGGATTTTCGAAAATTAATTAGAAAGATGTTAAAAACATTTTAAAAATTGATTGATAATTTTCGAAAATTGGAAGTGGGGAAGAATTGAAGTGATTTTTGAAAAAGATTTTGAAATTAGAAGTCAAAAAGATTTGATTGAAAATTATTTTGAAAAAGATGAGGTTAAAAAGATTTGATTGAAAAGTTATGGTTTTAAAAAGATGTGATTGAGAAGATATGAATTGAAAACAATTTTAACAGATATGGTTTGAAAACAATTTGAAAAGATATGAATTTAAAAAAAAAATATTAATGACTTGCCTAACAAGAAAAGATAAGATTCAAACATAAAACCTTTCTTAATAGAAAAGGCAAAAAATGTTCAATCAAATCATTAATTGTTGGTAAGTATCTTTGAAAAGGGAAAGAAATTGATTTTGAAAACATTTGATTGAAAAGATATGATTTGAAAAAGATTTGGTTTTGAAAAACTTTGAAAACTTGAAAAAAAATTGATTTTGAAAACAAAATCTTCCCCCTAGCACCATCCTGGCGTTAAACGCCCAGAATGGTATACATTCTGGCGTTTAACGCCCAAAATGCTACCTCTTTGGGCGTTAAACGCCCAACCAGGTACCCTGGCTGGCGTTTAAACGCCAGTCTGTCTTCTTCACTGGGCATTTCTGAATGCTCAGCTTTTTCTGTATAATTCCTCTGCAACATGTTCTGAATCTTCAATTCTTTATATCATTGACTTGAAAAGACACAAATTAAAAATATTTTTGGATTTTTAATAATCAAAATGCAATAAGAATCAAATAACAATGCATGCAAGACACCAAACTTAGCAGTTTGTATACTACTAACACTATATGTGACACATAAACACTCAAGCCAAAAGAATTCAAAGATCAAAACAAGGAAATATATGCATGGATTCGAAAAATATAACAAAAACATGCATTTGACACTAAACCTAAGATGAGACTCTAGACTCAAACAAGAAACATCAAATATTTTTGGTTTTTTTTTTATTTTGTAATTTTTTTGTGTTTTTCGAAAATTAAGTGGAAAAAGATATCAAAATTCTTAATGAGAATTCCAGGAATCAGTGCAATGCTAGTCTAAGACTCCGGTCCAGGAATTAGACATGGCTTCACAGCCAGCCAAGCTTTCAAGGAAAGCTTCGGTCCAAAACACTAGACATGACCAAAGGTCAGCCAAGTCTTAGCAGATCACTGCTCCAAAAGCAAAATTGATGAAAATCAACAAGCTCTTGTGGTGATAAGTTGAAACCTCGGTCCAATCAGATTAGACATGGCTTCTCAGCCAGCCAGATTTCAACAAATCATCATGAAACTCTAGAATTCATCTTCAAGAATTTCGAAAAAAATAAATACCTAATCTAAGCAACAAGATGAACCGTCAGTTGTCCAAACTAGAACAATCCCAGGCATTGTTACCAAAAGCTTGCTCAAAACTTGAACAATCCCCGGCAACGGCGCCAAAAACTTGGTGCGCGAAATTGTGAACAATACTTTTCACAACTCTCATAATCCCTGGTCATGAACTCCAAAAACTTGGTGGTTCAATTCCATGGCATTACACAACTTCGCACAACTAACCAGCAAGTGCACTGGGTCGTCCAAGTAATACCTTACGTGAGTAAGGGTCGATCCCACGGAGATTGTTAGCATTGAAGCAAGCTATGGTCATCTTGTAAATCTTAGTCAGGCAAACTCAAATGTATATGATGATGAACGAAAATAATATAAAAGATAAAGATAGTGATACTTATGTATATCATTGGTGTAAGAGCTTCAGACAAGCGTATGAAGATGCCTTCCCTTCCGTCTCTCTGCTTTCCTACTGCCTTCATCCAATCCTTCTTACTCCTTTCCATGGCAAGCTTGTGTAGGGTTTCACCATTGTCAGTGGCTACCTCCCATCCTCTCAGTGAAAGCGATTGCATATGTCCTGTCACGGCATAGCGGAATTCAGCTATCGGTTCTCGGTCAGGCCGGAATAATATCCATTGATACTTTTGCGTCTGTCACTAACGCCCTAGCCTGCTAGGAGTTTGAAGCACGTCACAATCATTCAGTCATTGAATCCTACTCAGAATACCACAGACAAGGTTAGACCTTCCGGATTCTCTTGAATGCTGCCATCAGTTCTTGCCTATACCACGAAGACTCTGATCTCACGGAATGGTTGGCTCGTTTGTCAGGCGAGCACTCGGTTGTCAGGCGATCAACCATGCATCGTGCAATCAGGAATCCAAGAGATATTCACTAAGCCTCAGATGCTTGTATAACAAGAATGGTTGTCAGTCACCTTGTTCATGAGTGAGAATGGTGATGGGCGTCAATCATCACCTTCATCAAGTTGAAGAACAAGTGATATCTTGGACAAAGAACAAGTGGAATTGAATGGAAGAACAATAGTAATTGCATTAATACTCGAGGTACAGCAGAGCTCCACACCTTAATCTATGGTGTGTAGAAACTCCACCGTTGAAAATACATAAGAACAAGGTCTAGGCATGGCCGAATGGCCAGCCTCCCAAAGGTCTAAGATAGCATAAAACGAAGATAGCTACCCAAAAGTCTCTCTAAATACAATAGTAAAAGGTCCTACTTATAGAAAACTAGTACATAGATGAGTAAATGACATAAAAATCCACTTCCGGGCCCACTTGGTGTGTGCTTGGGCTGAGCAATGAAGCTTTTTCGTGTAGAGACTCTCCTTGGAGTTAAACGCCAGCTTTAGTGCCAGTTTGGGCGTTTAACTCCCAATTAGGTGCCAGTTCCGGCGTTTAACGCTGGAATTTCTTGAGGTGACTTTGAACGCCGGTTTGGGCCATCAAATCTTAGGCAAAGTATGGACTATTATATATTGCTGGAAAGCCCAGGATGTCTACTTTCCAACGCCGTTGAGAGCGCGCCAATTGGGCTTCTGTAGCTCCAGAAAATCCACTTCGAGTGCAGGGAGGTCAGAATCCAACAGCATCTGCAGTCCTTTTGAGTCTCTGGATCAGATTTTTGCTCAGGTCCCTCAATTTCAGCCAGAAAATACCTGAAATCACAGAAAAACACACAAACTCATAGTAAAGTCCAGAAAAGTGAATTTTAACTAAAAACTAATAAAAATATACTAAAAACTAACTAGATCATACTAAAAATATACTAAAAACAATGCCAAAAAGCATACAAATTATCCGCTCATCAGTCAACTATGGCAAATTATATATCAAATCGAAGCCCCGGATGTTAGCTTTCCAACGCAACTGAAACCGCGTCGTTTAGACCTCTGTAGCTAAAGTTATAGCTGTTTGAGTGCGAAGAGGTCAGGCTGGACAGCTTAGCAGTTTCTCCAACTTCTTGCATTCCTTTCACTTTTGCATGCTTCCTTTCCATCCTCTGAGCCATTCCTGCCTTATAATATCTGAAAACACTTAACACACATATCAAGGCATCTAATGGTAATAATGGAGGATTAATAATAAGCAAATATAAGATCAAAGAAGTATGTTTTCAATCATAGCATAAAATCAGGAAGGAAAATATAAAACATGCGAATTATATGAATAAGTGAATAAAGAGTTGATAAAAACCACTCAATTGAGCACAAGATAAACCATAAAATAGTGGTTTATCACACAGCGACTCCGACCACGATCATCAGATCGGACTCCACAGCTCCGACCAGCATAGAAGATCTCGTCCGAGATCAACCTCTAGTTTCAGGTAACCCTTGGAACAGCTCCAAAAATTGGCAATGAGCCACGTTAAGAGTCACGTTAACTTAGTTAACGTGAACTCTAACGTGGAAGAGAGGAACAATGCCAACGTTAGTGACACTCACCTTTGTCACTAACGTTGGATCAAACTAGCATTGCCCACGTTAGTGGTCACGTTAAGACCACTAACGTGAAAGTTAACGTGGAGCTAAGATTGATGAGCCAACGTTAGTGACACTCACCTTTGTCACTAACGTTGGAGATGGCATTCACTACCACGTTAGTGGCCACGTTAACTTAGTTAACGTGAGCTCTAAGGTGGAGAGTAGGGGCGCTTGGAGCGTTAGTGACAAAGGTAAGTGCTACTAATGCTCTCGAAGAAGAGGCATACCCACGTTAAGAGCCACGTTAGTTACACTAACGTGAACTCTAACGTAGGGACAAGGGGCGCAAGGCAACGTTATTGGGAAAGGTGAGTCACAATAACGCTTGCGAAGGTTCATAAGGCAACATTAGTGGTTACGTTAGTTCCACTAACGTTGGAGTTAACGTGGGCTATATGGGGTTGGAACGTTAGTGAAAAAGGTGATTGCCACTAACGTTCTCGAACCCACAATTTCACTTAATGTTAATAGTGGACGAAATTGTGATCATCAATAATGGCTCCAAAGGCTTGGTGCTCTCAAACATGAATTACACTTTGTCACAACTCCGCACAACTAACCAGCAAGTGTACTGGGTCATCCAAGTAATACCTTACGTGAGTAAGGGTCGATCCCACAGAGATTGTTGGTATGAAGCAAGCTATGGCCATCTTGTAAATCTCAGTCAGGCGGATTTAACTAATTTAAGAAATTATAGTATACGCGAAGGAATAAAAAAAAGGATAGAGTTACTTATGTAATTCAATGGTGGGAATTTCAGACAAGTGTATGGAGGTGCTGTGCTCCTTCTGAATCTCCGCTTTTCTACTTCTTCCTTCCAGTTTTTTATCACTCATTTCTATGGCAAGCTGTATGTAGGGTATCATCGTTGTCAATGGCTACATCCCATCCTCTCAGTGAAAATGGTCCAAATGCTCTGTCACAGCACGGCTAATCATCTGTCTTCTCAATCAGGTTGGAATAGAATCCAATGATTCTTTTGCGTCTGTCACTAACGCCCAGCCTTCAAGAGTTTGAAGCTCGTCATAGTCATTCAATCCCAGAATCCTACTCGGAATACCACAGACAAGGTTAGACTTTCCGGATTCCCATGAATGCCGCCATCAATTCTAGCTTATACCATGAAGATTCTGATTAAAGAATCCAAGAGATATGCGCCCGGTCTAAGGTAGAATGGAAGTGGTTATCAGTCACGCGAGTTCATAGGTGAGAATGATGATGAGTGTCACAGATCATCACATTCATCATGTTGAAGTGCAACGAATATCTTAGAACAGGAATAAATTGAATTGAATAGAAAATAGTAGTAATTGCATTAAAACTTGAGGTACAGCAGAGCTCCACACCCTTAATCTATGGTGTGTAGAAACTCCACCATTGAAAATACATAAGTGAAAGGTTCAGGCATGGCCGAATGGCCAGCCCCCAAAACGTGATCAATAGTCTCCTAAGAGGAATAATAGAATAAAACCGAGACCAAAGATGTCTAATACGATAGTAGACTATCCTATTTATACTAGACTAGCTACTAGGGTTTACAGAAGTAAGTAATTGATGCATAAATCCACTTCCGGGGCCCACTTGGTGTGTGCTTGGGCTTAGCTTGATCTATCCACGAGCTGAGGCTTCTCTTGGAGTTGAAAGCCAAGTTGTAACATGTTTTGGGCGTTCAACTCTGGTTTCGTGACATGTTTCTGGCGTTTGACTCCAGAATGTAGCATGGAACTGGCGTTGAGTGCCAATTTACATCGTCAAATCTCGAATAAAGTACAAACTATTACATATTGCTGGAAAGCTCTGGATGTCTATTTTCCAATGCCGTTGAGAGCGTGCCATTTGGAGTTCTGTAGCTCAAGAAAATCCATTTTGAGTGCAGGGAGGTCAGATTCCAATAACATCAGCAGTCCTTTGTCAGCCTCCTATTAGAGTTTTGCTCAGGTTCCTCAATTTCAGCCAGAAAATACCTGAAATCACAGAAAAACACACGAACTCATAGTAAAGTCCAGAAATGTGAATTTAGCATAAAAACTAATGAAAACATCCCTAAAGGTAACTATATTATACTAAAAACTACCTAAAAATAATGCTAAAAAGCGTATAAATTATCCGCTCATCACAACACCAAACTTAAATTGTTGCTTGTCCCCAAGCAACTGAAAATCAATTAGGATAAAAAGAAGAGAATATACTATAAATTCCAAAATATCAATGAATATTAATTCTAATTAGATGAGCGTGACTTGTAGCTTTTTGCTTCTGAACAGTTTTGGCATCTCACTTTTTCCTTTGAAGTTTAGAATGATTGGCTTCTCTAGGAACTTAGAATTTCGGATAGTGTTATTGATTCTCCTAGTTAAGTATGTTGATTCTTTAACATAGCTACTTTTATGAGTCTTGGCCGTGGCCCTAAGCACTTTGTTTTCCAGTATTACCACCGGATACATAAATGCCACAGACACATGACTGGGTGAACCTTTTCAGATTGTGACTCAGCTTTGCTAGAGTCCCCAGTTAGAGGTGTCCAGAGCTCTTAAGCACACTCATTTTGCTTTGGATCACGACTTTAACCACTCAGTCTCAAGCTTTTCACTTGGACCTACATGCCACAAGCACATGGTTAGGGACAGCTTGATTTAGCCGCTTAGGCCTGGATTTATTTCCTTGGGCCCTCCTATCCATTGATGCTCAAAGCCTTGGATCCTTTTTACCCTTGCCTTTTTGTTTTAAGGGCTATTGGCTTTTTCTGCTTGCTTTTTCTTTTTTTTTTTCTATTTTTTTCGCCAAAAATTTTTTTTCAAGCTTTTGCTTTTTCACTGCTTTTTCTTGCTTCAAGAATCAATTTCATGATTTTTCAGATTGTCAATAACATTTTTCTTTGTTCATCATTCTTTCAAGAGCCAACAATTTTAACATTCATAAACAACAAGATAAAAAATATGCATGGTTCAATCATTCATTTAGAAAACAAAAAGTATTGTCACCACATCAATATAATTAAACTAAATTCAAGGATAAATTCGAAATTCATGTACTTCTTGTTCTTTTGAATTAAAACATTTTTCATTTAAGAGCGGTGAAGGATTAATGGAATTATTCATAACTTTAAGACATAGTTACTAACTACTAATGGTCATGAAGTAGAGACACAAAACATAGATAAACATGAAGCATAAAAATAAAAAAACAGAGAATTAAGAACAAGGAAGTTAAGGAATGAGTCCACCTTAGTGAGGGTGGCGCCTTCTTGAAGGACCAATGGTGCTTTGAGCTCCTCTATGTCTCTTCCTTGCCTTTGTTGCATGATCCCTAATGATTTTGGTGCTCTTATCCTTAGTTGCTCCCAATAATTGTGTGGAGAAAAATGTATCCCCTGAGGTATCTCAGGGATTTCTTGATGAGGGAATTCCTCATGCTCCCTTGATGTGCAGTCAAATGCTCTATTACTGAGCTATGGACCCTTGAGATGAATCTCTCCATCTCCCATGACTCAGAGGTGGAAGCAATTGTCTTCCCTTTTTCTTCTTCTTTTTTTTTTAGGTTTCTCTGGCCTTAGGTGCCATCAATGGTTATGGAAAAACAAAAAGCTATGCTTTTACCACATCAAACTTAGAATGTTGCTCGCCCTCGAGCAAAAAAAGAAAGAATAGAAGAAGAAGAAGATATGGAGGAGAGGGAGAGAGGTGTGTATTCGGCTATGGGTTTGGGTGGGAAAGAGATGATGGGTGTGAGTGGTGAAGAGGTAATGGGGAAGAGAGATTGAGGTGATTGGTGAAGAAGAGAGAAGGTGAGTTGAGGTAGGTGGGGATCCTGTGGGGTCCACAGATCCTGAGGTGTCAAGGATTTACATCCCTGCACCAATTAGGCATGTAAAACGCCTTTGCATACAATTCTGGCATTTAAACACCGAGGTGATGCATGTTTTGGGCGTTCAACACCCATGTGCAACATGTTTCTAGCGTTGAACGCCAGTTCCATGCTTGTTTCTGGCGTTCAGCGCCAGCTCTATGCTCTGTTCTGGCGTTGAACGCCAGCCAGATGCTCCTTAAGTCTGATGAGAGGACTTTTGCGTGGTCTAGAAATTTGCGAATAAATCCTCGTTGCAAGTATAGTTTCTAAACCTTCAAAAGTTCTATCATACAAACGTTTTGGGTGTCACAAGTAATTAACCCCTTTAAAAATTGTTAACCGAGTATTCAAACCTCGGGTCATCTTCTCAAGGAACTGCAAGGAGGTATGTTCTTATTATTGGCTATGGAGATTGTGAATTCGGGGTTTCAAGAATGAGGAATAAGTAATATAAATGGCAAGTAAAATAAATGGCAATTACAATAAATAAATACTGTAAAGAAACTTTTGGCAAGGTGAGAGAAATTAGAAGTGCAACTTAGTTATCCCTCTCGACAATAATGAAAGTTGTATCTTAATTCCACTTAGTTAACCTTTGAAGCAAAGGTAAGTCAAGGGACTAATTAGTTTGACCTTCGAATCCTATTTATTTCCTAAGAAAAAGTTGGGATTGTTGAAGTTTAGTTCAATTAGCAAGATAACGATTATCACTTATGCTGAGTTTGATAACTGTTGAGTTACTGATTTCTTAACCAAGACCAAAAGGGGGAAAAAGTAAATTGCTGGAATAAAATATCTTCAGATCGGAAGCAATGGTAACGTAAATAAAAGCAAGCAATCATAAACTGAAAATACCTCAATTATCATTAATTCAAACAATAATCTGTGACATGGAATAATTCATAAATTAAATTATAAAAGTAAATAATTAACTCAAATGCTGGAATAAATAAATAAAGTGAAAGGGAAGCTTAAAAATAAAGGAACATAAAAACCTGGATCGAGAGTCACTCTTACAAGCTAAGAGAAGTCCTAAATCCTAATCCTAAGAGAGAGAGGAGAGAACCTCTCTCAAAACTAAATATAAATCATCGGAAGTAACAAAAATGCGAGCCCCCCTCTGAATGGATGCATTCCCACACTTTATAACCTCTAGTCTATGCTGTCTGTACTTGGATCTGGGCCAAAAGGGCTTCAGAAATTGCTGGGGGCGTATTCTGTAAATTCTGATTCGTGGCCTCTGTCACGCGTCCGCGTGGGTCACACGGTCGCGTCATTCAGAGCTTTTCCTTGCCACGCGGTCGCGTCAGTCACGCGTCCGCGTCGTATGCGTTCTGATTAAGGCGCCCGGTCGCGTCAGTCATGCGGCCGCGTCGCTGCTTCTTTGCTTCTGGCACGCGATTGCGTCATCTATGCGATCGCGTGGGTGCCAGTTTCTTCAAAACTCTGTTTTGCACTTTCCTTCCATTTTTGTATGTTTCCTTTTCCATCATTTAAGTCATTCTGCCTTAGAAAATCTGAAACTACTCAACACACTAATCACGGCATCGAATGGAAATAAAGGTAATTAAAATAATTAATTTTAAAGTTTAGAAAACATGTTTTTCACATACATCACATAATAAGGAAGGGAAAGCAAAACCATGCAATTAATATGAATAAGTGTGTGAAGGATTGAATAAATCACTCAAACTAAGCACAAAATAACTCATGAAATATGGGTTTATCAACCTCCCCACACTTAAACAATAGCATGTCCTCATGCTAAATCCAAGATGAAGATTAAGGTTAGGTTAAAGTGGTGGAATGTTATGCAATACAACCTATTCTAAATGCATCTACCTAAATGAGTCATGCAATTCTAATTTATCCCCTCATATATAAAGCTTACATGTAGTCAAATTAATTCACATTCTCAAGGAGTCATATATATATATATATATATAGCCAACCCTCAAATAATAAAGCATTTTAGCAAATGAGATGGGAAAGAAAAATATTGTACAAACTTGCAAAACAATTAGAAATTTAAGCACAGATATATGTTGATGAGTTATTGAACCCTCACTATATTTTGTGTTTTCTCTCTAGTCACTCTGTGTTTATTGGGTTTATTCACTCTACTTTTCTTTTTATTCTTACTTTATATAACTTTGTTCTTCATCTAACCAATCAACAATTATAGAATATAGTCATACCAAAAATCATGAGGTCTTTAATTAAGGTTGTAATGGGGCCAAGGTAAAGGTAAGGATATATGTATAAGGTTAAGTGAGCTAATAAGTGAATCCTTAATTAGACTAAGATCTCACCTAACATACATATTTAGTAAAACAAAACTTGTTTACCTATTTTCCATATTCTCCCACTTGTTGTTACATGCTCATGCTTCAATTTTTATTTTTATCCCATGTGCATTGCTTTTATTTTGCATTGGGGAATTCTTTTGTATCCCCTTTACTAAATACTGAAAAATAACTCTTTTTTTTTAATGCACATAGTAAGTTAACTTTGATTTTTCATGAGCATGCTTCCCAAAGTTTCTGAGTTATTTTATTTCTTTCAACTTTTTCTACCTTTTGTTTCTATCATCTATGTTCTCAATAGGTTTTCCACACTTTAATCTATTCATAATTTTCTATCTTAAGCTAACCAAGGATTCAACTTGGGATTTTATTTTGTTTTCCTACTTAAGGCTAGTGGTGTGGCTAAATAGAATAAAAGGGATTTTAAAGGCTCAAGGGGGCTAACAAAGGTGATGTAAAAGGTAGGCTATTTTTGGGGCCAGTGGGTTAAAATCAAATAATGGCCTCAATCATTCTTTTTGGTATGTACCTATATTCTATATTCTATATTCTATAATTGGACATATAGATTAAAACAAAGTAAAGAACTTCAGAATAAAAAAAGAAGCTAAACACACAGGAATAAAATTATGGTTTGAACGTAACCATACATTTAAGCTCAAGACTCACAGGCTATGTGTTCTCTAACTCAAGCATCATATATCATTCATATATGTTATGCAGGTTTAGTTAAAAATTCCCATTATTCTCATAAAAAAATTATTTAGGGTAGCCTTTAAAGTTTTAATGTTTCTCCTTGATGAAATGTTGTTAACTTAACTATATGATGTAATGCTCTATATACAAGGTTTATTGATTTAAATCTGTTATGTTCAATTTCCTAGCTTACTTCCTTTTTATATTTTTCAATTTAAACTACGCTATCTTATGCTAAAAAGGGTAAACTATACTAATTAATCCACTAATAAGTCAGAATTGCAAACTAAACTAAATGACTAAAATAAACTAAATAGCTAAAATATGAACTAAAAATGCAAAATGCAGAAATAGAGTAGAAATACATCAAAGTAGCAATGTATAAGTACTCAGAAAATAACAATAAAAAGAAAAATACAGAAAAATATCCAGAATAAAAGAAAAAGAGATGTAGTGGTTCACCAAAATAAAACGCCAGAGATGGCGACCTCCCCACACTTAAAATGAAGCATCGTCCCTGATGCTCAGTCAAGCCGGGTGTGAAGGGGTGTCATCACTGGTAGGGATGGTAGCTGGAGGCTCTGTGGTGGTGGTGGGCTGAGGGTCTGGCGGCTGTAGAGGAGGTGCGGACTGGATCGGGATCTCCGGATCTGCAGCCTCAATCTGATGTGGGACCTCCTGGTGTGGTGCAGCCTGCTCTGTGCCTGCCTGTTGATGGGTCTCCGCCAGGGAATGAGTCTCATCCTCGTGCTCATCCTCCTCCTCCTCTGATGGCTCTGATGGTGTGTCGGGCTCGGAGTGGATGTCAGCACCCTGTCGGATCATCAGCTTCAGATGCGAATAGCGTCGCTGGCTGCGACACTCCAATCTCTCATACCGGCGCCGGTTACGGCGCTCCATCTGATCAAGCTGGCGGAATAGGCGGTGCACGAGGCGGTATACGGGTTCTGAGGCCGGTGGAGGTGCAGTGGTGGCAGCAGGGGCAGCAGGGGCAGCTGTGGATGAAGAGGGTCCAGCAGATGGTGCGGCTGTCTCATCAGTAGCAGTAAAGGGTGGTGGTCTGTAGCCCAAAGCGAGGAAGTTCCTGCTAAGAGGAATGATCTTCCTGCAGTCCGCCGCTGGTGGTCTCTCATCGGCATCCTCCCATGGAACGTCAGTCTAACAGCCTAGCTGTGTAATTAGATAAGGAAAGGGAGGGTGCCTCGAACGTTGACCCTGGCCATATAATGCCGGATAAAGCGTGGTAGATAAAGGTCCTTACCCTCCATCACACACCATAGGAGGGTGATCATGGCAGCTGGAATCTCCGTCTCATGAGTACTCGGCATCACATAGTTGCTCAAGATCTGATGCCATAACCAAGCCTCATCATTTAAGTATACCTTCTTGATCCCTCTGGGCATGGTGGTATCCTGACCCATCTCCCAAGGAACAGTCGGGTCGAGAGCTATCCGGGCCTTCAAAGCATCCCAATCAAACCGTATTAGGCGCATGTCCTCCTCAACCTTTTTATAACCATCAGGCTGATCGGACCTGGCCGGGAGCTGGAGAATGTTCTCTATGGCCTCCTCAGTGACCAGAATCTGTTTTCCTCTCAGGTTCACTGCATCTAGGGTAGTAAGGTAGTAGTTGCAGTAGAATTCCCGAACCCAAGATGCATTGACCTCTGTCAGTGCTCTCTCTGGAAAGAACCAGCCTCTTTGCTTGATTTGCTTAGTGGTGTACTGCTGGAGTGCTTCTGGAATCTTCAGAGTTCTCTCCAGGTATAGGTTTCTAGAGTCTGCAAATGCCGGATACTTTAGCTCACAGTACCGGTTTGCAAATTTTATGGAATCATTTGCAGGGAGCAGCTGGTAAGCTTTTTCCTGCTGTGTAAAGTTCTTCTCCCGCCATGAAGAATCATGCATTAAGTCAATGATGAACTGGGAGGAATCTCCTCTTTTGCGCTTGCCAGTAGCCTTGCCTTTTCCTTTCCTCTGTGAGCTAGACATCTTGAAAAATGGAAAATCAGAATATGGATAAAAATAGGAAAGCAAATAGGCAATTAAACAAAGAAAACTCAAAGCGCCAAAGGAGAAAGGGAAGGAGGTAAATGAGTTATGAATTGTGCATTAAGGATTGTATAGCAGTTTAAAAGTTTGAAAGGAATAATTTACAATCCAAAATGTATCAGAATTCAAGTTAAATAGAAAAATTATCATTATGCCATGGTTAGAAAGTTAGAGGAAAGTGAAAAGTCAGAAAAGAGATTTTAAAATTAGTAAATTAAAATTAGTGAGTTAGTAAAATATGGGTTAAAGTAAGTGGCATAAAGAAAATATTTGATGAGCGGATATTTTATACGCTTTTTGGGAGTAATTTCATGTAGATTTTAGCATGTTTCAGTTAGTTTTTAGTAGAATAATATTAGTTTTTAGGCAAAAATCATATTTCTGGACTTTACTATGAGTGTGTGTATTTTTCTGTGATTTCAGGTATTTTCTGGCTGAAATTGAGGGAGTTGAGCAAAAATCTGACTTAGGCTGAAAAAGGACTGCTGATGCTGTTGGATCCTGACCTCCCTGCACTCGAAATGGATTTTCTGGAGCTACAGGAGTCCAATTGGCGCGCTCTCAACGGCGTTGGAAAGTAGACATCCAGGGCTTTCCAGCAATATATAATAGTCCATACTTTGCGCGAGGATAGACGACGTAACTTGGCGTTAAACGCCAAGTTCATGCTGCTGTCTGGAGTTAAACGCCAAAAAAACGTCATGATCCGGAGTTGAACGCCCAAAACACGTCATAACCTGGAGTTTGACGCCAAGAAAGGCCTTTACACGTGGAAAGCTTTAGTCTCAGCCCCAGCACACACCAAGTGGGCCCCAGAAGTGGATTTCTGCACCAATTATCTTAGTTTATTCATTTTCTGTAAACCTAGGTTACTAGTTTACTATTTAAACAACTTTTACAGACATATCTTGCACCTCATGATATTTTTTTTAGATCTGAATTACATACTTTTGACGGCATGAGTCTCTAAACTCCTTTGTTGGGGGTGAGGAGCTCTGCAGCGTCTCGATGATTTAATACAATTCCTTTGTTTTTCATTCAAACACGCTTGTTCTTATCTAAGATGTTTATTCGCGCTTAATTGTGACGAAGGTGATGATCCGTGACACTCATCACCTTCCTCAACCCATGAACGTGTGCCTGACAACCACCTCCGTTCTACATCAGATTGAATGAATGTCTCTTAGCTTCCCTAATCAGAATCTTCGTGGTATAAGCTGGATTGATGGCGGCATTCATGAGAATCCGGAAAGTCTAAACCTTGTCTGTGGTATTCCGAGTAGGATTCTGGGATTGAATGACTGTGACGTGCTTCAAACTCCTGAGGGCTGGGCGTTAGGGACAGACGCAAAAGAATCAAGGGATTCTATTCCAACCTGATTAAGAACCGACAGATGATTAGCCGTGCTGTGACAGAGCATAGGAACGTTTTCACTGAGAGGATGGGAGGTAGCCATTGACAACGGTGACACCCTACAGAGAGCTTGCCATGGAAGGAACCTGCGTGTGAGAAGAGGATTTCAAGGAAGAGTTGAAGTCAAAAGACAAAGCATCTCCAAACCCCAACATATTCCACAATCCTTTATAAACAAGTAACTCTATCATTCCCTATTATTTTAACTTACAATTTTAAGTAGTTTGTAGTTTGACCTTTTACAAATAAATCCCAATAACTTCATTAGCCTCCTGACTAAGATTAATAAAATAACATTGATTGCTTCAAGCCAATAATCTCCGTGGGATCGACCCTTACTCACGTAAGGTATTACTTGGACGACCCAGTGCACTTGCTGGTTAGTTGAGCGAGGAATATTATTCGATTTGTGTGAAAGTATAAATCCCAATTTCGCTCACCAAGTTTTTGGCGCCGTTGCCGGGGATTATTGAGTTTGGACAATTAAAGGCTTATTTTATTTCTTAGATTAGGAATAATTTGTTTTTATTTTTATTCTTGTTTTTATTGTTATAGAGTCATTAAATCTTGATAGGATAGTTTCTTTTCAAAAATTTCTTTTCAAAATTTATTATTTTTCTCTTAATTAATTGCTAATTTTCGTGAGTTTTAGTGTCTTGTTCTAAGTTTGGTGTCAATTGCATATCTCATATTTTTCTTTAAAAATTTCGACTTGTGATTTTTGTTCTTTATTAATCTTCAAGTTGTTCTTGCTTTGTGTCTTTTCTTGTTTCACTTGTGTTCCTTTTAAAGCACTAATTGGAATATCTGCATCAAGTGTCATATTTATTCCCAATTGGCTAAAGCATTGGCTTATATTCTTGATAAGGGAGCACCAGTACTTTTGAAAATCTTTTTCAAAAATAATTTTTCTTAATTTAATCTTGTGCCAAACTTTAAGTTTGGTGTTTTCTTGTTAATCTTTCTTTAAATTTTCGAAAACTTGTCTTGATTTTCTAAAAATTTTAAGTTTGGTGTTCTTTCTTTTGTTCTTGGTGTTCTTGTGAACCTTCAAGGTGTTCTTGGGTTTTTCTTGTGTCTTGATCTTAAAATTTTTAAGTTTGGTGTTCCTTGGTGTTTTCCCTCCAAAAATTTTCGAAAACAAGGAACATTAGATCTAAAAATTTTAAATCTTGTGTCTTTTGTGTGTTTTTCTCTTTCATCATAAAATTCAAAATTCAAAAAATTTTATTTTCTAACTAATTTTGAACTACATTTTTCAAAAATTTTATATTAAAAATTCAATTTTCAATTTCAAAATATTTTCACTTTCATTTATTTATTTCGTTTTTATTTTATAAAAAAAAAATTTAATAAATAATAAATAATTTTCTTTCACAAAATATCTTCAAAATATTTTTTTTATATCTATATCCCATTTTTGTTATTCCATTACTATAAAATAAATAATTCTCAACATATAAATTCTCAACTTGTATTCCATTATGGAAGTAAGTATGAATGGACAGTCCAAGAGGACTCTGGGGTCATATGCTAACCCCACTACTGCTTCATATGGGAGTAGTATCTGTATACCCTCCATTGGAGTTAGTAGCTTTGAGCTGAATCCTCAGCTCATTATCATGGTGCAGCAAAACTGCCAGTATTCTGGTCTTCCACATGAAGAACCTACAGAATTTCTGGCACAATTTCTGCAAATTGCTGATACAGTACATGATAAGGAAGTAGATCAGGATGTCTACAGACTATTACTGTTTCCATTTGCTGTAAAAGATCAAGCTAAGAGGTGGTTAAATAACCAGCCTAAGAACAGCATAAAAACATGGAAACAGCTGTCAGAAAAATTCCTGAATCACTATTTCCCTCCCAAACGGATGACACAGCTAAGGCTAAACATCCAAGGCTTCAAACAAGGAGATAATGAATCCCTTTATGATGCTTGGGAGAGATACAGAGAGATGCTAAGAAAATGCCCCTCTGAAATGTTTTCAGAATGGGTGCAATTAGACATCTTCTACTATGGGCTTACAGAAAAAGCTCAGATTTCTCTAGACCACTCAGCTGGTGGATCTATACATATGAGAAAAACAATTGAAGAAGCTCAAGAGCTTATTGATACAGTTGCCAGAAATCAGCATCTGTACCTAAGCAGTGAATCCTCTATGAAAGAAGAAGCTAAAACAGTAACTGCAGAACTCAGTCCAGTGGATCAGGTGATGAGCGGATAATTTGTATACTTTTTGGCATTGTTTTTAGTATGTTTTTGATATGATATAGTTAGTTTTTAGTATATTTTTATTAGTTTTTAATTAAAATTCACTTTTATGGACTTTACTATGAGTTTGTGTGTTTTTCTGTGATTTCAGGTATTTTCTGGCTGAAATTGAGGGACCTGAGCAAAAATCTGATCCTGAGACCAAAAAGGACTGCAGATGCTGTTGGATTCTGACCTCCCTGCATTCGAAGCGGATTTTCTGGAGCTACAGAAGCCCAATTGGCGCGCTCTCAACGGCGTTGGAAAGTAGACATCCTGGGCTTTCCAGCAATATATAATAGTCCATACTTTGCCCAAGATTTGATGGCCCAAACCGGCGTTCAAAGTCACCTCAAGGAATCCCAGCGTTAAACGCTGGAACTGGCACCCAAATGGGAGTTAAACGCCCAAACTGGCACCAAAGCTGGCGTTTAACTCCAAGAAGAGTCTCTACACGAAATTGCTTCATTGCTCAGCCCAAGCACACACCAAGTGGGCCCGGAAGAGGATTTTTATGTCATTTACTCATTTCTGTACACCCTAGGCTACTAGTTTCTTATAAGTAGGACCTTTTACTATTGTATAGGAATCTTTTGATCACTTTTAGATCTCTAGATCATCTTTGGACATTTTAGTTCTTAGATCATTGGGAGGCTGGCCATTCGGCCATGCCTAGACCCTATGCTTATGTATTTTCAACGGTGGAGTTTCTACACATCATAGATTAAGGTGTGGAGCTCTGCTGTACCTCGAGTATTAATGCAATTACTATTGTTCTTTCATTCAAATTCCGCTTGTTCATTATCCAAGATATCACTTGTTCTTCAACATGATGAAGGTGATGATTGACGCCCATCACCATTCTCACTCATGAACAAAGTGACTGACAACCACTCTTGTTCTACAAGCATTTGAGGCTTGGTGAATATCTCTTGGATTCCTGATTGCACGATGCATGGTTGATCGCCTGACAACCGAGTGCTCGCCTGACAAACGAGCCAACCATTCCGTGAGATCAGAGTCTTCGTGGTATAGGCAAGAACTGATGGCAGCATTCAAGAGAAT
Source organism: Arachis stenosperma (assembly GCF_014773155.1). NCBI lineage: Eukaryota > Viridiplantae > Streptophyta > Magnoliopsida > Fabales > Fabaceae > Arachis > Arachis stenosperma. The sequence goes on from NC_080378.1 coordinate 37,348,326, forward strand.
CCGGAAGGTCTAACCTTGTCTGTGGTATTCTGAGTAGGATTCAATGATTGAATGACTGTGACGTGCTTCAAACCTATAACCTACTGGGCGTTAGTGACAGACGCAAAAGAGTTATTCTATTCCGGTAGGGGAGGGAACCACACCGGTGATTGGCAGCACTGTGACAGAGTGTGTGCATTAGCTTTCACTGCGAGGATGGGAGGTAGCTGCTGACAACAGTGAGACCCTATACGAGCTTGCCATGGAAAGGAGTAAGAAGGGTTGGATGAAGACAGTAGGAAAGCAGAGAGACGGAAGGGAAGGCATCTTCATGCGCTTATCTGAAGTTCCTACCAATGAATTACATAAGTATCACTATCTTTATCTTTTATGTTATTTTCGTTCATCACCATATATATCTGAGTTTGCCTGACTAAGATTTACAAGATGACCATAGCTTGCTTCAATACTAACAATCTCCGTGGGATCGACCCTTACTCACGTAAGGTTTATTACTTGGACGACCCAGTGCACTTGCTGGTTAGTTGTGCGAAGTTGTGTAATGCCATGGTATTGAGCGCACCAAGTTTTTGGAGCCATTACCAGGGATTATGAGAGTTGTGAAAAAGTATAGTTCACAATTTCGCGCACCAAGTTTTTGGCGCCGTTGCCGGGGATTGTTCTAGTTTTGAGCAAGCCTTTGGTAACATCAGTGCCAAGATCCGGCAACAACATCAAATTTTTGGTGTTATTGCCCGGGATTGTTCAGGCTGGACAACTGACGGTTCATCTTGTTGCTTAGATTAGGTATTTTTTTTCGAAATTCTTGAAGATGAATTCTAGAGTTTCATGATGATTTGTTGAAATCTGGCTGGCTGAGAAGCCATGTCTAATCTGATTGGACCGAGGTTTCAACTTATCACCACAAGAGCTTGTTGATTTCGTATCAATCTTGCTTTTGGAGCAGTGATTTGCTAAGGCTTGGCTGACCTTTGGTCATGTCTAGTGTTTTGGACCGAAGCTTTCTTTGGAAGCTTGGCTGGCTGTGAAGCCATGTCTAATTCCTGGACCGGAGTCTTAGACTAGCATTGCACTGATTCCTGGAATTCTCATTAAGAATTTTGATACCTTCTTTTTCCACTTAATTTTCGAAAAACACAAAAAAAAAATTAAAAAAAAATCATAAAATTCAAAAATATTTCTTGTTTGAGTCTAGTGTCTCATCCTAAGTTTGGTGTCAATTGCATGCATTCATATGTCTTAGTGATCTTCAAGATGTTCTTGATGATTCACTTGCTCTGATCTTTGAATTCTATTGACTTGAGTATTTTGTGTGTCTCATATGCATTTTCAGTTCATTAGTGTCAGTAGTATACAAACTGCTAAGTTTGGTGTCTTGCATGCATTGTTATTTGATTCTTGTTGCATTTTAATTATTAAAAATCCAAAATATTTTTAATTTGTCTTTTCAAGTCAATGATACAAGGGATTGAAGATTCAGAACACACTGCAGAGGAATTATACAGAAAAAGCTGAGCATTCAAAAATGCCCAGTGAAGAAGGCAGACTGGCGTTTAAACGCCAGCCAGGGCACCTGGTTGGGCGTTTAACGCCCAAAAAGGTAGCATTTTGGGCGTTAAACGCCAGAATGTATACCATTCTGGGCGTTTAACGCCAGGATGGTGCTAGGGGGAAGATTTTATTTTCAAATCAATTTTTTTCAAGTTTTTCAAAATCAAATCTTTTTCAAATCAAATCTTTTCACTCAAATGTTTTCAAAATTAATTTCTTTCCTTTCAAAGATACTTACTAACAATTAATGATTGATTGAACATTTTTTTTGCCTTTTCTGTTAAGGAAGGTTTTATGTTTGAATCATATCTTTCTTGTTAGGCAAGTCACTAATTTTCCAAATCAAATCTTTTAAAATAATTTTCAAAACATATCTTTTAAAATGGTTTTCAAATCATATTCTCAATCACATCTTTTAAGACAATAACCTTTCAATCATATTTTTTTATCATATCTTTTTCAAATTAGTTTTCAATCAAATCTTTTTAGTTTCTAATTTCAAAATCTTTTTCAAAAATCACTTGATTTCTCTTCCACTTTCAATTTTCGAAAATTATCAATCAAATTTTCAAAATGTTTTCAAAATCTTTTAATTGAATTTCGAAAATCCTCTTCCCTCCTTCTCACATCCTTCTATTTATGGAGTACCACTCCTTCTAAATGCACAATTCGAACCTTATCTAATTAAAGTTCGAATTCTTCTTCTCCTTCTTCTTTCTATTTCTCTTTTCCTCTGACATTTCAAGGAATCTCTATACTGTGACATAGAGGATTCCACATTTTCTTTTTCTCTTCTCTTTCATATGAGCAGGAGCAGAGACAAAGGCATTCTTGTTGAAGCTGATCCTGAACCCGAAAGGACCTTGAAGAGAAAGCTAAGAGAAGCCAAAGCACAACTCTCTTTAGAGGACCTGACCGAATTCTTCAAAGAAGAAGAACCCATGGCAGCGAAAAACAACAACAATGCCAACAATGCAAGGAAGGTGCTGGGTGACTTTACTGCACCTACTCCCGACTTCTATGGGAGAAGCATCTATCCCTGCCATTGGAGCAAACAACTTTGAGCTTAAGCCTCAATTAGTTTCTCTAATGCAACAGAATTGCAAGTTCCAGGACTTCCAATGGAAGATCCTCATCAGTTTTTAGCTGAATTCTTGCAAATCTGTGACACAGTCAAGACTAAGGGGTTAACCCTGAGGTCTATAGACTGATGCTATTCCCTTTTGCTGTAAGAGACAGAGCTAGAATATGGTTGGATTCTCAACCTAAAGAAAGCCTGGACTCTTGGGAAAAGCTAGTCAATGCCTTCTTGGCAAAGTTCTTTCCACCACAAAGATGGAGTAAGCTTAGAGTGGAAGTCCAAACCTTCAGACAGAAGGATGGAGAATCCCTCTATGAAGCCTTGGGAAAGAAGCTTGGGAAAGATACAAACAATTAATCAGAAGATATCCTTCAGACATGCTTTCTGAATGGAGCATCATAGGTATTTTCTATGATGGTCTCTCTGAACTATCTAAGATGTCCTTGGATAGCTCTGCTGGAGGATCTCTTCAATCTGAAGAAGACGCCTGCAGAAGCTCAAGAATTGATTGAAATGGTTGCAAATAACCATTCATGTACACTTCTGAAAGGAATCCTGTTAACAATGGGACTAGTCAGAAGAGAGGAGTTCTTGAGATTGACACTCTGAATGCCATTGGCTCAGAAGATATTGACTCAACAAGTCAATTTGATTTCTCAAAGTCTGTCTGGAATGCAAAATGCACCAAACAGTACTAGGATGCTTCATCTGAGGAAGAAGCTTATGATCCTGAGAACCCTTCCATGGAAGAGGTGAATTACCTAGGAGAACCCTATGGAAATACCTACAATTCTTCATGAGAAATCACCCAAATCTCTCATGGAAGAATCAAGAGAGACCTCAACAAGGTTTCAATAACAATAATGGTGGAAGAAACAGGTTTAGCATGGCAAGCCTTTTCCATCATCTTCTCAGCAACAGACAGAGAGTTCTAAGCAGAATACTTTGACTTAGCAACAATGGTCTCTGATCTAATAAAGACCACTCAAAGTTTCATGATGAAACAAGGTCCTCCATCAGAAATTTGGAAGGACAAGTGGGTCAACTGAGCAAGAAGGTACTGAACTCCCTCCTAGTACTCTCCCAAGTAATACAGAAGAAAATCCAAAAGGAGTGCAAGGCCATCAACATGGCCGAATATGGAGAGGAAAGAGAGGAAGACGCCACTGAGAAAGACCCCAGTGGGCGTGCACCACTCTCCTCTGAGTTCCTCAATGAGGAACAATGGGAATCTGAGGCTCAAAATGAACCATAGAGATTCCATTGACTTACTTCTGCCATTCATGAGCTCTGATGAGTATTCTTCCTCTGAAGAGGATGAGTATGTCACTGAAGAGCAAGTTTGCTAAATACCTTGGAGCAATCATGAAACTAAATGACAAGTTATTTGGAAATGACTTGGGAGGATGAACCTCCCTTGCTCACCAAAACTGGATGACTGTCTAGGCAGAAACTGCCTCAAAAGAGGCAGATCCTGGGAAGTTTTCTATACCTTGTACCATAGGCACCATGACCTTCAAAAAGGCCTTGTGTGACTTAGGGTCAAGTGTGAACCTCATGCCCCTCTCTGTAATGGAGAAATTAGGGATCTTAGAGGTGCAAGCTGCAAGAATCTCATTAGAGATGGCAGACAACTCAGAAAACAAGCCCATGGACTTGTAGAGGATGTTCTGGTTAAAGTTGAAGACCAGTACATTCCTACTGATTTCATAGTCCTAGAGACTGGGAAGTGCATGGTGAATCCATCATCCTTGGCAGACCCTTCCTAGCCACAGCAAAGGCTGTGATTGATGTTGACAGAGGAGAGTTAATCATTCAAGTGAATGAAAAATCCTTGGTGTTTAAGGCCCAAGGATATCCCTCTGTCATCATGGAGAGGAAGCATGAAGAGCTCCTCTCAAAACAGAGCCAAACAGAGCCCCCACAGTCAAACTCTAAGTTTGGTGTTAGGAGGCTACAACCAACTCTAAGTTTGGTGTTGAAACCCCACATTCAACTCTAAGTTTGGTGTTGGGAGGTTTCAACCGGTTCTGAGCATTTCTGAGGCTCCATGAGAGCCCT